>NW_025336100.1:2899151-3002821 GCF_004798865.1 Varanus komodoensis | reverse complement strand
TCCGTTCCACAGTTCGACCAGAGCCTCGACAGGAGCACCAGTCTTGTAAGCCGGAAATTCCCCCAGGGCCCCCAGGAATCCATCCGGATCCATCCGGCTCCGGGGGCGGGCCCATACAATCGGGTCCGCACTCTTATAGAGGGAGAGGCCGCTCTCGAGCACAAACCTCACCAGGAGGTGATCTGACCATGACAGGGGAGTCAAACATAAGTTCTTCACCCTCAGGTCATCCTCTACCTGCCCCGTCGTGAATACCAGGTCCAGAGTGTGTCCACGTTCATGGGTAGGGCCAGTGACGTGTTGAGACAGGCCCATGGCCGTCATAGAGGCCATGAAGTCCTGAGCCGCCCCGGTCAGTCCAGACTCGGCATGGAGATTGAAGTCCCCCAGGACCAACATCCTGGGGGTCCTCAACACCAGATCCGAGACGGTCTCTGTCAGCTCAGATAGGGAGACTGCTGGGCAGAAAGCTGCACGGTACACCAATAGAATCCCCAATCTGTCTCGTTCGCCCAACACCAAGTAGAGGCACTCCAGCCCTGGTCTCAAAGGGACCGGAAGACCCGTGAGAGAGATGGAGGCTCTGTAAACCAACGCGACTCCCCCTCCCCTCCCTTCTGGGCGTGAACAGTGTTGAACCAGATACCCGGGCGGGCACAACTGGGAGAGGGCAACATCCCCTCCCTCTCCCGCCCAGGTCTCCGTTATGCAAGCCAGGTCAGCCTCCTCATCCACAATCAAGTCATGGATGAGGGAAGATTTATTATTGATCGACCTGGCATTGAGCAGCAGCACCGTCAGACCCGAGGGGTGGTTGACAAGGCTACCTGGCGCCCTCTGGTTGGGGGCAGGATCAGAAGGAGGGACAGGTGTCAGCCATCTGTCCATCCTTCTTCTACGTGGACACGTTAAGCCCCTATTGTTGTAACGACCATTGCCCGTGACCACGCCAATAGCAGCCCCCGTGGGTTCCCCAGGATATATAAACGTCGACATGGCCAGGAATGACTCAAAGCACTAATTAAAGCAGGGTAAGATTATAAAGTAGGTCGGATATATAATAATATATATTTAGGGTCTAATTTTTCCTTGATGTATAATGCTAAACCTCTTTTCTTTTGAGAAGTGGATGATATAAATAGCTTTCCAAGCTGCATACATTCCAAAAGCTTACTATGTTGTTTCTTAATATGTGTTTCTTGTAGGCAAATTATATCTAATTTTCGTTTTTGAAGTTGAGAGAGAACCCTTCTCCTCTTAGAAGGTCCGTTTAGTCCATTTACGTTTAAAGGGAGCAGTTCAATTTTTCCTTCCCTTTGAAATCCATATTTTAAAAGTATATATTTGTCTACTTATGCTTCACCTTTACACATCTACCTTTTTTCTTTTCCTTTAGTTCCAGTGTCTGTCCCTCTTGTTGTAAGTCTGTATTCACTATTTCTCCTTCTTCAGAGTGGTATGTTGTTAGTTCCATTGGTTCAGCACCTTTCCCTCCTTCTTTTGGGGCACCCAATTCTTCCTCTTCAAATGTACTTCTAAATTTTTCATAAAACTCTTGTGCCTTGAAGATTGAGTCCAGCTTGTATCTTGAAGAGTTCCAAGTGAAAAATATTCCCTCTGGCATTAGCCACCTAAACATGGTCTCTTTCTTAGTCAGTTTTGTAGTAAGGAATAAATATTTCTTTTGTCCTTCTCTAATCCTCCATGGTATTTGTTTCAAAACAGTCACCTTATGATGATCATCCACCATTAAAGGTTTATCATGTACAGCCCTCAAAACATTGTCTGTTATAGACCTTTTTGCATGGACTTCCCTCAGAAGTTTCCTGGCATAACTTGAATTCACCCTATAAACTAAGTCAATGCCTGTGTCCACCTCTTCGTTTTCCAGATCCAACGACTCTGCCAACATGGTAATTATTAATTCCCCTAGGTCCTCATTCTTTCCTTCAGGTATATTCTGAAATCTTAGATGCCTTCTCCATCTCTAATATAGCAAGTGAATCCCATAATAACTTGTTTGTTTACTTTATTGTTCTTTGTCTACTGTTTCAATTTTTTCATGTACTTGTTGTCTTTTTTTGTGTATTCAGTTTTAAGTCAAACATCTGCCAGTTGAGTTGATACATCCTTAACAGAGCTATACAGTTTGTCAAGACGTTCTCTTTGTTCATTGTGAAGTTTTTCTGCTCAGCTGACATGTTCCTCTGTTATGCCAATATGTTCCTCTGTTCTAAGCTTAATTTTGATATAGAATTTTGCATAGCCTCTTGGGATGCTTGCATAGCTGCTAAAGATGTTTGTATTGCCAAAGAGTCATTTGTAGATCTTTTTGATATTTTTCAGCATCTGCAGCTTTGGACTGGTGAGTTGGACTCTGAGCAGCTGATGTAGGTGCTGAAGAGGAGGAAGAGTGTATTTTTTTCATAGTGATGTTAGTTTTTTGCCAGTAATTGCAAGGTAGCAACAAAAAAAGGGAAAGAGAAGAAAAAAAAATCTCCCAAAAAAAGAGGAAGGAGACTTGTTATAAATCCAATAGCCACAGGATGGCAGCAAAGAGTTATTTTGTCTTATATGATGTCACAAAGAAGACTAAAAAGACTAAAAAGAAAATGTCCACTCGTCAAAGATAAGTAAAAATTTGTCTTTCTATCACTTAATTCACAATAGTTTTTTATTCTGATTCTTCACCCTTGGGGAGGTTAGAAAAAAGAAGTCTTCCTTTCCAGCCTCATATTTTCAAAAAACCTCAGTTCCTCTCCCCTAGATTAATCGCCGCTTAAACTCCGTGGGGGGAGGGGGAATTCCTCCCTCCATCAAGGGGACTTTTCTGTCTTCTTTGTCCCAATTAGTATCGGCTTCAGATCTTTCACGGGTAATATTGAAAAAGTAGAAATGCTCACCCAGCAGGTCCGATGAACTTCAAGCTGTTATTCTATGCTATATCTGGTTGTCTATGACTTGCAGGGAGCTGATCTCTCACCTGTGTTGTTCGTTTGAGAAAATTCCGAGTTTCTCCCAGTAAATGTGGAGCCGCCGCCCTACATTGCCCAGAAGTATGCTCGGGCTTCTATTCCCTGCCCCAACAGGGCTTGGATGAGCCTCTCACAGCTCACTGTCGAACAAATTACCAGTGTGATTACGGGAGCCCCCGTTCTTCAGAGCCATCTCGCCATGACGTCAACCGGAAGTCAAGTTCTGGTCACCTTCATTACTGCTCTGCATGTTCTTTTTACCACCATCCTTGATCTGCACTTTCTTTGGAGCCATTATTCAATAAGCTTCACAGCAAGTGACCACAGGTCTGTCTGTGACTGCAAGCAGGGAAGATGAGAGCCAGTGTGGTGTGGTGGTTAAGAGCGTGTGACTGGGACTCAGAGGATCTGGGTTCGAGTCCCCGCTCAACCATGGAGCCAACTGGGTGACTTTGGGCCAGTCACAGACTCTCAGCCCAACCTACCTCACAGGGTTGTTGTTGTGGGGATAAGATGGAGGAGGAGATGTAAGCTGCCTTGAGCCCTTTGTAGGAAAAAGGCAGGATATAAATTGAATGAATGAATGAATGAATGGCTGCAATCATGATTGTGCATGGGGGAGGGGGGGTGGAAAGATGGCCACAATCATGATCATGTTCGTGCGGGAACATGGCCACGATCATGGTCGTCACCCAATGCAGAATTTGCGACCTGAGGCAATTTCTTCTGAAATTTCTGTTCGTGACCTGATTTGGTCATGAACTGAGGCGTTCGTGAGTCGAGTACCACTGTACATGGCACAATGAGGCAAGATACACAGGCAGAGAAAGATCTCACCCCAAATAAAGTCTAACAGTGAAGTGTTCAGTGGTGGGAAGAGACAAACATCTGCTAAGTATCAGTTTCAGCTCATATAATTATACAGTCTTTACATGTGAGAATCACCAACTATAGTTTCAGAAATGTCCCTAAGGTTTATGCCTGCAGTCCATTCAATTTCTATGCACTGCATTCAAAGAAAGGTACCAGCTAGAAAAGGCTTTTATGCTTTAAGACCTTTCCACAGTTCCATTTCATGTTCAAGTAACAATAGAAAACTTCTCCCATGAGCCCAGCTATTTCTCAAAATATTCTTACCAGTGTGGATAAAGACAATGGCAATAGAGTCCTTTGGCTACATCACCTCCTTCTTTGCTTCCTTCTCAGTATTCACTCAAGAAAATGAAGGATAAAGGAACCCTCTTTATCCCTCTTATTTTTCCTGTCACATCACATCTCCAATCAATTGTCTTTGCCTGCCGTTGCCTGTTTGACTGATAGGTGTCTTTGAATCAAACTCAGCAGGACATGAGGTTGAACTAACCCCCTCCCTCCTTCCTTCTCTCTCACACGTGCGCGCGCGCGCGCACACACACACACACTCCTTCCATCAATAGCCATGAATTATCAGTCCAACAGCAGTTCCCAATAACCCTTACAGAAACCCCCATTTCTCAAGTTTGCAGAGCCATGGGCTTTCTAAAGTCTGGCAGGGCAGGATCTCAGGCCCCTGAGCATATGACATTGTTGCATATGATCATTTTACTATTACTGTGGTTCATGATGTATCTTGAACCTGAAATTATTCTCACTAAACCCCAAGGAGACTTGCTTCAAGTTAGAGAAAGGAGTGGTGGAAAGGGAGAGCACAGACTGCATAGTGGCCTCTGCTGTCACACTCCCAGTGGTACCATCAGAAGCCTGACCAGGTAACTTGGGATTGTTAATTTGTAATGGACTGGATTTAAAAACTATTTTTATATATCCTGCAGAGGTCCTACAAATTAATCCACTATTTTCCACTTTCTAACTTTTCAATAACACCCCCCCACACACACACACACGCACAAAACAACAATAAAACAGTGGAAGCAAAACAGAAAGTAATAAATTCAGAATAAAATCAGCAGTGGGGTAAAAAAAAAAAAGATGACATAACCAAAACAAAGCAAATATAAAACAATGCAAAGGTCTCCGAATGTGGTTGTGAGCCAATTTTTGGTCACGAGCCAAGTCAAATTTCCCCATAAGGTTCAATGTAAACATGGTTAATCTGTTCTGTAACTTTTTAATCAGAAAAATTTGAAACAAAGTGACAAAGAACAACAAAGTACTGTACAGTACAGTACAGTGGAGAACACTAACCTAGGTGGAGGGGAGGTTATTGTTTGGAGGGAGAGTCCCCCTCCATAAGGACATTGGGGAGATCTCTTTCGGGGTTTCCTCTCTTTGTCTCTTAGCTGCAGGGTCAATTTTGGTGAAAAATCTGTCTATAGTCACTTGTTTTTCATATAGTCACTCGGGGGTGTGGGGGGAGATGACCACAATCGTGCTGGTTGGGAGTGGGGGGAGATGGCCAAGATTGCACCTGTCTTTCCTGCAGGAGCGCACCCATGATCACGCATGTCTTCTGTGCATGAACGCAACTGCAATTGTGGCCATCTCCCCACTTGAGGTGGGTGGGGGGGAAGATGGCCATGATTGTGCTGGTTGTGGGTGGGAGGGTTGAGATTGCACCCGTCTTTCCTGCAGGAGCACAATTGTGATCATGCACATCTTCCCTGAATGAATGCAACTGCGATCGTGGCCATCTCCCCACTTGGAGCGGGGGGTGGGGAGATGGCCACAATCATGCTGCTTGGGGGATGGGGATGGCCAAGATGGCACCCATCTTTCCTACAGGAGCGTGCCCGTGATCATGCACGTCTTCCCTGCACGAACACAACTGTGAGCATGGCCATCTCCCCAGTCAGGGTGCGGGGAGTGGGGAGATGGCTGCAACCTTGGTTGCCACCCAATTCGGAGTTTACGACCCAAGTCATAATTTTCATGAAATTTTTATTCGCGACCCAATTTGGTCGTGAACCAAGGCGTTCATGAGCCGAGGTACCACTGTATAGATGTTGTTGAGAAAAGAATGAAGCCTTGCTTCATTCTTCATCCACTGTAACTCAGATCAGTGGGTTGGCTTGGTTTGGCTCAGGCAGGAATGGGGAACTAGTTGATTCTAAGTTTGCATGGAGCAGGTGTTAAGCTTTATTTTGTTGCTTTGCTTTGTATTGAACTCATAAATAGAATGCAAAGAATTCAGATGCACAAAGAATGCATCTAATGATAAAAGTTTCAGCAGCCCTATTTCTCTTTTCCTAAGCAGCATAAAGTCCATGCAGAATGGTTTGGTACTAGCCGGGGGGGGGGGGGACCTGCGGATTATCAAACGAGCGGTGTATAGAGAGCTGCTAGAAGTGGCCTATTTCAGACCACAGGTCATCAAGAATGCGAGGAGGGAGAGCCTCTCGCGATACCTGAGGGAACAGACTTACCCGATAGAATATTTTTCAAGACAGGAGGGTTCTGTTCCGGCTGTGGGACATCAGGTGGAGGTTGTATCATCAGGTGTATGACCTGCAAGGGACCAGACCCTGGCTTCCCGAGAGGGCGCAGGCCTGCCCCAGACTGCAGTGTAAGAGCGGGGCTGTCACGAGCGGGACGGTGCAAAAGGAGACGGTGAGGCACTTTGTCAGCGATTGCCCCGCGGCACGTGCCACGTGGAAGGCGGTGTCTGAAGCACTGGACTGGCCAGACCTGGGCTCCCAGGACTGGGAATCGGTCGTGTCTGGCACAGAACCCACTCCTCCATTGAAGGGACCCAGGAGGAGTGTGCCCAGGAAGCGGCGGTGGAGAGAGACCAAGGCTCCCAAGACGTACTGGACTGTGCCGTGGTCCACAATTAGGCTGATTAATCTGTACGTTCTGTTGGCACTGTCGCTCCAACGCCACAGAGAGATAAAAACACAAAAGGTGGCTGACGTGGCCGGCTCAGTCAAATTTGTCCAAGAGAAAATTTTTTGGTTGAGCCGTGAGGAAAAAGGGAGGATGCTGCCCAGTTGGTGGAGGAAATTGTGGCCGTGGTTGAGTGGGGCTCATGCCCCAATCACGTAATGTACGTAAACAGCTCATACATGTTGCTGAGACACATGGCATGAACCTATCAGGAGAAGTCTATAGAACGTTCTTTTTGTAGATTTGATTTGTAAAGCTTGGGAATCCTGTAAATGTGTGTACATTTGGCATTTTGATACCTTGTAAATATTGGATGGGGTACTTTTCTATTTTTGTAATGTTGCTTTTTTGTGCCTTTTGTAACTTTTGTAGTATGTTTTTATTTAAATAAAAAATTTCAACCTAAAAAAAAAAATTTCAACCTAAGTTATGGTCGTGTACTTTAAATGGAAAGGGATAACATTATGTTCCCCTTGGCAAGCAGGCTTATCTATCAGCTACTCGATGATCCTCAACTTTGATGTGGCCTTTTTCACTCTGCTGATTTCAATCTTGGGGCTTGCAGAATTGATTGATTTTGTCTGTGCAATGCGAACAATGTTCTGTTTAGGACTGTGTTTGTTCTAGTCCACTGGAACAGCAATATTTTGTATTTAAAAAAGATCTAGTGACACCATTGATAGCCCACTGTGACAACTTTGCCCAGCACTTTAAGGAGAAAATCACTCAGATTCTGTCGTGCCTGAAGCCCCGACAGAGGAAGCTACTCACGAGGA
Organism: Varanus komodoensis; assembly: GCF_004798865.1. Taxonomy (NCBI): domain Eukaryota; kingdom Metazoa; phylum Chordata; class Lepidosauria; order Squamata; family Varanidae; genus Varanus; species Varanus komodoensis. Next base: position 2,995,248 of record NW_025336100.1, on the reverse strand, counting down.
GGTCATGTGCTTGGGACCCTGTACCCAAATGTCAACTCCACAACCTAGCTTGGGGGTGGCTGAGCAGATAGCTGAACCTCATCCTGACCCTCCGCCCATTGAGCAAACACCCGAGCCTACATCAAAGCAAGAGAGCCCGGAGGGAAAAGACACTATGACTTCTGCTCAGAGAGAGTTTGAGCAGACTGCCCCACCCTCTCCTGACGCTGAGCTTCCTGAGCACGACACAGGAGATGAAGGGGGCGTGATAGACTTTTCCCTAGCAACCAGTCGGAGAATTCTGAGGAGGTGAGAACAAAGACAAGTCTTGTTATGACTCAGAGAGGAAAGGCGGGGCCAATCTGCATTGCACAGACCTTAACAGTAGAGCTTATCCGTAGAGTTGTAAATCTTGTAGATAAGTAGCAATAAAGACGTTAGTTGTTAATTTGGATTGTTGTGTGGATTTATACGTTGAGCTGCATCTCAACAGTATGCTAATCCTCTAGACTCCACACAGCTGAGCAAAGATTTTTTTTCCTCCTCTCTTCATCCACGAATTTTCTTTTTCCACCTTTGAGAAGCCGCATTAATGGAATCAACAGATCAAGCCACTCAAGAACTTCAAACTTTGAGAGATGAAAATGCCTTGCAGAGGACAAAATATGCAGAATGTCTCAACAGAACGTTGACAAACAGACAAACAGAACGTCTCAATGCAACTCTTGAACAATACCTCCGCAGCTATGTGAACTACCAACAGGACGACTGGCTCTCCTTCCTTCCACTGGCAGAGTTCGCCTACAACAACTCCGTCCACGCCTCCACCTGTCAAACTCCTTTCTTTGCGAACCGTGGTTACCATTCTCGCTCCTTCCCTTTATCACTCCTGTCGTCATCCATCCCCACTGCCAGAAATTTCCTGCACGACTTGGCCTCAGTACAGTCTATACTCAAGCAGCAATTGGACAGAGCCAAGTCGACCTACAAAGAAGTCGCTGACCGGCAAAGACAGCCCGGACCTCCTCTGCAAGTCAGCGACTGGGTCTGGTTATCCACCGAATATCTTCCACTCTCTGTGCCCTCCTGCAAATTAGCCCACAAACGTGCTGGACCATTCCATACAACCTCTCAAATCAACTCTGTTGCCTTCCACTTAGCTCTACCCACCTCCATGAGGGTCCACCCTGTCTTCCACTGAGCACTACTCTCTCCGGCTCCACGACGACACCCCCTCCACTCTCAACTTCTGCCTCCTCTACCTGTCATAGTCGATGGAGAAGAAGAATTTGAAATTGAAGAGATCCTTGACTCTAGATTCCGGAAGGGACACCTGCAATATCTAGTGCACTGGAAAGGCTACCCCCCCCAAGGACCAAAGTTGGGAGCCCATTGCTAACATCCATGCTCCCACCCTCCTGAGACGATTCCACTCCCATTTCCCACATAAACCTGGGGGCGACCATCTCCGTCACCACCGGGGAGGGGGAGGTCATGGGGGGATAGTGTTGTGCCTGAAGCCCCGACAGAGGCAGCTACTCACGAGGAGGTCTTGTGCTTGGGACCCTGTACCCAAATGTCAACCCCACAACCTAGCTTGGGGGTGGCTGAGCAGATAGCTGTACCTCCACGTTCTGGTAACCTCCCGGTTGGACTATTGTAACATGTTCTACATGGGGCTGCCCTTGAAGATGGTGCGGATACTTCAAATGGTGCAAGATAGAACTGCCAGATTGCTGTTGGGTACCGGTCGTTACTCTCATGTAACTCCGGTCCTCAATCACCTCCACTGGCTTCCCATTGAAGTCTAGGACCAATTTAAGGTGCTGTTTATGACCTATAAATTCCTAAATGGCTTGGGACCAGGATACCTAAAGGAACGTCTTTTTCCCTACATGCCCTCCCGCCCCTTAAGATATCCAGCAGAGGCCCTGCTCCAGGAACCCTCCTTGAAGGAGATTAGGAGACAGAATACCCAAAGGGCTTTCTCTGCGATGGTGCCCTGACTATGGAATGTGCTCCCTAGAGAGGTCTACCTGGCACCATCATTATATACTTTTTGGTGCCAGGTCAAGACCTTTTTATTCACCCAATATTATAATGTTTTAAAGATTTTAATTATGTTTTATTTATTTATTTATTTATTTATTAAAACATTTTTATGCCACCCCATTCGCCGGAGCCTCGGGGCGGCTTACAACATTAAGTTAAAAAAATACAAACATTAAATTAAAATGTTTGTAAAATACAAACATTAAGTTAAAATGCAAAAAATAACAATATAAAATAAGTTGCCCTGGCCAGATAAAATCCAATAATATTAACAATTAATGACGCTTAAATAAAAAGGTCTTCACCTGGCACCGAAAAACAAATAACGACAACGCCAGGCGGACCTCTCTGGGGAGCGCATTCCGTAAATTAGGCGCCACCGCAGAGAAAGCCCTCCTCCGAGTCCCCACCCTCCTGATTTCTTTCACGGAGGGTTGCCGGAGAAGGGCTTCTCCCGCAGATCTCAAGGGGCGGGCGGGCATATATGGATGTAAGCGCTCCTTCAGGTATGGCAGTCATAGGTTGTTAGTCTTATTATTGTTTGGGGTTTTATGATCGTTATATTGTCGTATTTATTGAATTTTGTTTGTAAGCCCTCCAGAGAGGCATAGTGAGTAGACAGGATAGAAATACCCCAAATAAATAAAATATTTTTTAATATGGGAACCACAGCAAGATTGGATGAGGTGCTGGGTTGTTGTTAGTCATGAAGTTGTGTCTGACCCATCGTGACCCCATGGACAACATTCCTCCAGGCCTTCCTGTTCTCCACCATCCCCCGGAGTCCACTTAAGCTCACACCAACTGCTCCAGTGACTCCATCTAGCTACTTCATTCTCGGCTGTCCCCTCCTTCTTTGCCATCTATTGTGCCCAGCATTAGGCTCTTCTCCAGTGAGTCCTTCCTTCTCATTATGTGGCCAAAGTATTTGAGTTTCACCTTCAGTATTTGGCCTTCTAAAGAGCAGTCAGGGTTCATCTCCTCTAGGACTGACCGGTTTGATCACCTTGCGGTCCAAGGGACTCGCAGGAGTCTCCTCCAGTACCACAATTCAAAGGCCTCAATTCTTTGGCAGTCAGCCTTCCTTATGGTCCAACTTTCACTGACATACATTGCAACTGGGAAAACCATAGCCTTGACTATACGCAGTTTTGTTGGCAAGGTGATGTCTCTGCTTTTTAGTATGCTGTTTAGATTTGCCATAGCTTTCCTCCCCAGGAGCAAGCGTCTTTTAATTTCTTGGTTGCAGTCCCCATCTGCAGTGATCTTGGAGCCCAGGAAAATAAAATCTGTCACTACCTCCATTTCTTCCCCACCTATTTTCCAGGAAGTGATAGGACCGGATGCCATGATCTTAGTTTTCTTAATGTTGAGGTTCAATCCAACTTTTGCGCTCTCCTCCTTCACCTGCATCAAAAGGCCCTTTAGTTTCTCTACACTTTCTGCCATTAGAGTGGTATCATCGGCATATCTGAGGTTGTTGATATTTCTCCCAGAAATCTTAATTCCAACTGGTGATTCATCTAGCCCCGCCTTTCTCATACTGTGCTCTGCATATATGTTAAATAGGCAGGGCAACAGTATACAGCCTTGCCAAACTCCTTTCTCAATTTTGACCCAATCAGTGGTTTTGTGTCCAGTTCTCACTGTTGCTTCTTGACCCTCATATAGGTTTCTCAAGAGACAAATAAGATGGTCTGGTACTCCCATCTCTTTAAGAACTTGCCACAATTTGTTGTGATCCACACAATCAAAGACTTTAGCATAGTCAATGAAGCAGAAGTAGATGTTTTTCTGGAACTCCATAGTTTTTTCCATGATCCAGTGTATGTTTGCAATTTGATCTCTAGTTCCTCTCCCTCTTCAAAATCCCGCCTGTACTTCTGGTAGTTCTCGGTCCACATACTGCTGGAGCCTAGCTTGTAGGATTTTGAGCATAACTTTGCTAGCATGTGAAATGAGTGCAATGGTGCGGTAGTTTGAACATTCTTTGACATTGCCCTTCTTTGGGATTGGAATGTAAACTGACCAGTCCTGTGGCCAATGTTGAATTTTCCAAGTTGGCTGGCATATTGAGTGTAGCACTTTTACTGCATCATCTTTTAAGATTTTGAATAGCTCAGCTGGAATACTGTCACCTCCACTAGCTTTGTTGTTGCTCAGACTTCCTAAAGCCCATTTGACCTCGCATTCCAGGATGTCTGGCTCGAGGTCAGTGACCACCCCATCGTGGTTATTAGGGACGTTAAGCTCTTTCTTGTATAGTTCTTCTGTGCAATCTTGCCACCTATTCTTAAGCTCTTCCGCCTCTGTTAGGTCCCTGCCATTTTGGTCCTTTATCATTCTCATCTTTGCATGAAACGTTCCCTTCATATCTCTAGTTTTCTTGAAGACATCTCTGGTTCTCCCTATTCTATTGGTTTCTTCTATTTCTTTGCACTGTTCATTTAAGAAGGCATTCTTATCTCTTCTAGCTATTCTCTGCAATTCTGCAGTCAATTGGGTATATCTTTCTCTTTCTCCCTTGGTTTTTGCTTCCCTTCTTTCCTGAGCTATTTGTAAAGCTTCCTCAGACAGCCATTTTGCTCTCCCGCATTTCTTTTTCTTTGGGATGGTTTTAGTTGCTAGCTCTCGTACAGTGTTGCAAACCTCCATCCATAGTTCTTCAGACACTCTGTCTATCAGATCTAATTCCTTAAATCTCTTGGTCACCTCTACTGTATATTCTTCAGGGATATGATTTAGGTCATACCTGAGTGACCTAGTGCTTTTCCCTACTTTCTTCAATTTAAGCCTAAATTTTGCAAAAGAAGCTCATAATCTGAGCCACAGTCAGCTCCTGGTCTAGTTTTTACTGACTATATAGAGCTTCTCCATCTTTGGCTGCAGAGCGCATAGTCAATTTGATTTCTGTATTGGCCGTCTGGTGATATCCATGTGTAGAGTCGTCTCTTGAGTTGTTGGAAAAGAGTGTTTGTTATGACCATCGTATTGTCTTGACAAAATTCTACCAGCCTGTGCCCTGCTTCATTTTGTACTCCAAGGCCAAACTGGCCTGTTATTCCAGTTATCTTTTGGCTTCCTACTTTATCATTCCAATCCCCCATGATGATAAGGACATCATCTTTTGGTGTTAATTCTAGAAGGTGTTGTAGGCCTCCATAGAACCAGTCAACTGCAGCCTCTTCAGCACCAGTGGTTGGGGCATAGACTTGGACTATTGTGATGTTGAATGGTTTGCTTTGGATTCGAACTGTGATCATTCTGTCATTTTGGAGACTGTATCCCAGTACTGCTTTTCCTACTCTTTTATTGACTATGAAGGCTACTCCATTTCTTCTGAGGGGTTCTTGCCCATAGTAGTATACCTGATGGTCATCTGAATTAAATTCACCCATTCCTGTCCATTTTAGTTCACTGATTCCTAAGATGTCGATGTTCAGTCTTGTCATCTCTTGTTTGACCACATCCAGCTTGCCTTGATTCATGGATCTTACATGCCAGGTTCCTATGGAGTATAGATCTTTGCAGCATCGGACTCTCCTTTCACCACCAGATACATCCACAACTGAGTGTCCTTTCGGCTTTGACCCAGTTGCTTCATTCTTTCTGGCGCTACTAGTACTAGCCCTCTGCTCTTCCCCAGTACCATATTGGACACCTTCCAACCTGAGGGGTTCATCTTCCGGCGTCACATCTTTTTGCCTTTTGGTACTGTCCATGGGGTTTTCATGGCAAAGATACTGGAGTGAGTTGCTATTTCCTCTTCCAGTGCATCATGTTTTGTCAGAGCTCTCTGCTTTGATCTGTCTGTCTTGGGTGGCCCTGCACGGCATAGCTCATAGCTTCATCGAGCTATGCAAGCCCCTTCTCCACAACAAGGCAGTGATCCATGAAGGAGCACATGATATTACATTCATTTTTATTCTGCTTGTTTTTTAAAAATGTAAATAGTTTCTTCAGTGAGCATGAGTTTCTGATAATTTGCAGAATCAGAGTAAAGGGTATGACTTTACATGCAAGCTGTAAGGTGCTTGCTGCCCAAAGGAGCTTACTAACTTCACCAAAGCTGTTCTTCCTGCAGTGGAACAAATGAGGCAGGGGTGGCAAAGCTTCACCTGCTTTGCATTCTCCCCAGTGCAAGGAAGGTGCACAGCAAGTGAAGCTGCCATGGTTCCTCAGCCAAGGTGCAGCTTTGCTTCCCTGGGTGGGGGAAACTTGCACACAGCACTGCTTGGTTCCCTGATTAAGCACCATCTAGAGGAGTTCCAGCTGGTACTATAAAACCTATATCACAATCAGGTGATTAGCTATGTCCCAGATGTTCTCTCTGTGACAGGTTGGGTGGTCATCTGACCCCAAACAATTTTTGTTAGGCACCCTTGTCCTCATCTGCTCAGTTTCTTGCCAAGTATCCTTACTTTCAGTTCAGTTCCAGGAAAAGTAAAAATGTGTATTGAATTTCTATATCCAAAGTCCAGAAACACAGGACTTAACAAAACCTTGTAAAAGTCCAAGCAATACGGTAGTTTTGCAGCCATGCTGTTCTGCACATGGGATGGTTTTAGTGAGAAATTCCATTTTAAAACAAAGCAACAATGTTTCCAAATCAGAAAAAGGGGACTCATTTGAGGGCAAAATGAGGAACAAGAGAAGGCAATATTCACATTTATAGAATTCCAAATAAAATCAGTCAAGGCAATCTGAGCTATTTTCATATAACCTACCTGAGTAGAATTTTGGGTTTCAGGGAACAAACAGAATTCATTGCAGAGAGGATGGACTGAAAAAGAGAATTTTAAACTCCTGATCAGATGTTGCTAGAAAGACCCAAACTGAGATCCAAGTCAGTTTTATGGGAATCTTGAATCAAGAAAAGCCTCTTAGTGGAGACTTCCTGTTCTGTGTATCACCTCCATTTTTCATGTCAGTGGCCTTGTCAGCAAATCAGAGGATGACTTAACATCAACCCACCTTCTTAATTGCTTTAAACTTGTATTTCCAAGGGGCTATCCAGTTTCAAATAAACAAAGCATTGGCAGAAGAGTTTACACTTTGGATGAATATTCAGGGAGAAACCCTATGTACATGGTTATTTAGGCATAATGCCAACTTACGAGATGTTCTGGATGGTACTTCTGAGCTAAAAAAGAATATAGTGGCTTTTTCCATGAATATACTTGGCATGTCTGGTGAAAACCTTTTTGGGGAGCTACTTCTGTAGCTGCTTCACTTGCATTTTATCGCTTGATATGCCCAACTCTTATGACCTTGAAGTGGAAAGAGTGAACTGTCTTTACTGGAACTCATCATTGTATCTGAGTTTATACTGGGTCAATGCATCTGTGATGGTTCATTTACACATCCAGGTCTTCCTTCAGTGCTGTAGTTATCAAATGATGAACATGCCAAAACGTTTTAGAATCACTCTGCTTCTCCACAGTCTGCAGAGCAGTCTGGCATTTGCTGTGATTTTTCTGGAGTTGCCGTTGCTCAGTATCTAGTCCTTCAAAACCATGCTTTATTCCATATGGTGTTGGTGACACTATCAAATAATGCTATGGATGAATTACAGTTCAAGACATTAATAAAGAATAATATCATGGGTGTTGCACTGACACACAGTGCAGCGTTGCACAGAAACCTTGCACATCTGCGAAGGCTCTCTGAAGAAAGCCTTAGCCAGTTGCTGCCTCCTGTGCAGAATTGCTAAAGGCAATTTCACAGTAATGGTTCCCTTCATTCTGTCATGGCAGTAAGAGAAACTAACTTCAATATGTATCAAGGAACTGCAACCTCAAGAGAGGTTGCAACAGAGAAACACACATTGATAATCTGCAGAATGTGCTTCTTGCTACTATCTTTATTCCTCCAAATACAGTTGGAGGGAATACTTTAACTGTATGAATGCAAGGGTTCATTCCAATTCAATTCTTCATGAGACCCTCACTTATCTAGAAAACAAAATCAATGGATTAGTCTGAAGTGGTTGAAATGTTCAGGGTTAATTTAATTGTAAAGAAATATTAGTGAGATCCAAATACCAATACAAAACATTTAACATTTTGAAGAAGAGAATGTCACAGTGTGCATGGGTTCCTGAAGGCCTAAGACCCAGAAGAAAATGAAGAATGAAAAAGCATGATGGGACTGACCAGACTGAGAAAACTGAGAGGCTGGGAGTGGTTGGAGAATGGAGCACAACAGATAAGCCCACGCTGTACCATCCAGAGAGAGAATGGAATGTGACACAGTGCGTGTGCTCAAGATAAGGACCAGCACGTTCTGTGTGTCAGCAGTGCTCAGAGGAGTTCACTGTTCGATCCAGTTGGACTAAGCTGATCGCATCAACTTAAAGGTATAAAATGACTGGGCTTTCCAGCTCCCGTGTGTGTCAGAACAGTGCTGCTACTGGTCACCCACAGTCCCGATGGATCACCGAGAGGGTCTACTGGCTGTATGAGTGTTGCATGAATGCGAGTGTGAATGAGGCCTCTTGATATTGTTGCTGATGATTGCTGAACTTTTATTCTTATACCTCTGTATTCTTTATATCACTGAATAAATGTTACATGCATAGTGTTTAAAAACAGATCTGGCGTTCAGTCTCTCTTTGAAAGGAGCTTTCCTTGGAAACCTGATAGTCTCCTCTTTACTGAATCAAGGACTGCTTTAGCACGGTCACAAGAACTGTTTCTTTTTAAATCTAGTTAAAATATTTACACTAGTCTTGTAACACTTAATCCTTCCATGTGACTGGCCCACATTCACCAGTTGGCTCCATAGCTGCTTGGAGTCTAGAAACTGCAGCTCATAGATCCCCAGTCCACACTATGCCACTGCCAGGGAATCTTGGTTTTGCAGCCCATGAGACACTTTTTTCATGAACCTGAGCAGTTTCATTGGTGAGCACACCCAGGAAAAACCCCTTTATGCTTGCAATCAGAGATACAAAATTCCTTAAGGAAAAGGTGGGCTGCCTAGGTATTTTTACCTAGCTTGTCTGATTCTGCAAGAAAATGCATGAATAATGGAGTCCCAGGGCTGCCTGCTTTTCCCATGCCAGTGGAGCTTGGTGAAAAGTCCTAGTCCCTTATGGCACTGCTGCCAGATTTTATATTAAAGGACATGCAAAAACATATTTTTTAATCTGAGGATTTATTTGGACTTTCCCAACACCACACTACTTCTAAATTACAGTTCTATTAATTTGGGTATGAATTAGAAGCAAATTTCCTGATCACCACAAATGTTAATTTACTAAACAACGCTACTCAGAGTATTTGACAGATAATTGATATTACAAGTCTTGTTTGTCTGGGAATTCTTCCAGATGTCACTTCAAATGAGTCTAAGGCTGCAATCTTACACATGCAGACCTGGGAGATCTCAAGTTGCAAGCTACCTTAAAGATTTTTCCAACCTCCCTCCCTCCCTCCCTCCCTCCCTCCCTCCCTCTCTCTCTCTCTCTCTCTCTCTCTCTCTCTCTGTTTTTATGGGCAGGACAGGGAGGGGGGGCATTAATGGTTAATGACTGATTTGTGCATGCGGGAGCAGCTGATCCTCTGCCTCACTGCTGACTTTTTAAAACATGACTTTTAGCAAGCCCAGCTCCAAAAGCTCACCCAGCCCAGTTCTCATTGCTTACCAGCATCTGGCTCCTGCTGCCAACACAGAAACCCCTCTTGATTCCAGGCAGTGTGGAGCATCAGAGCAGCTCTGCTGCCAGAGAATTGCTTTGAACTGAGCTAACAGATCAGCTTAGAGACTAATCCCAGGCTGCCAAAGAAAACTGGCCTAGCCTGTTCCTTCTTTTGTAGAAAAGCCCCAGTTCTCTATTCCACCCCACTCCCACTCAAACAAAACAGGTGCTGAAATGGATCCAGCACTGGTGCATATATTAGCACCTGGGGCAGTCAGACCCAGCCTTCCAGTCTATCTTAACACTCTTGAGTGATACTGGCCAAGAGACCTAACATATAAAATATCCTTTTGCCACCCCAGTGCATGTTGGTAAAAATGTATTATATATCTGGGTGAAAAACAGAAAAGGGATAGCACATGTTTCTGATTTCATTGGTCTAGTCAACAAATTGGAAAATTATTTAGCTGGCTGGATCCACCATGTTAATGATCCCTATCCTTCACTTTAAAAACCACTGGGCAGTTGGACGAGAACAAGGCATTGCATGAAAATCTTTGCACTCCGGTACATATTCAGAGATGAAGCAAAGCTTGTTTAAATTTTATTACCAGATGTAGAAAACACTGTAGAGCTCCATTTCCCAAGTAATTTGGCATATTTCACTGAATTCTCCATTCTGTTTACATGCTGAATAAAAATATTAGACCATTTAGGAAGGCATTCTCTTTTAATTCTTCATAAAAGCATGGATCACTGCCTTGTTGTGGCGAAGGGGCTTGGGTAGCTCAATGAAGCTATGAGCTATGCCATGCAGGGTCACCCAAGACAGACAGGTCATAGCAGAGAGCTCTGACAAAATGTGATCCACTGGAGAAGGAAATGGCAACCCACTTCAGTATCCTTGCCATGAAAACCCCATGGACAGAATCATAAGGATAGAAGATATGCCACCAGAAGAAGAGACCCTCAGGATGGAAGTTGTCCATTGTAGGAAAAACAATGGAAAGGCTCATAATAGTGAGAGATCTAGTGATGCTAGATAGGGAAGGGAGGCTGACAGCCACACAACACGGCTTCCACAAAAACAGGTCCTGCCAGACAAACCTCGAGGAATTCTATGACAAGGTTTCGAGATGGCTAGATGGAGGGGATGCAGTGGATGTGGTTTACCTGGATTTCAGCAAGACCATCGACAAAGTTCCACATGATATCCTGGTTGAAACTGAGGAGTTTTGGGATACACCAAAGCCCTGTCTGATGGATAGGGCATGGTTGACTGACCAAAAGCAGAGAGTAACCATTAGTGGGGAATCATCAGGATGGTGGCCAGTGACAAGTAGTATTAGTGAATACTATGTCCTCTGTTTCTTAAAGTTGCTTATCCACTGCCAATATTTGTTTCTCCAGTCTCGAAAAAAATCATCCTCTTTGCGTGGTAATAGTTTGAGATTTGAATTATCCCTCTTTCAGATTTTTAATTAAGTTCTTTATTTCTTTGAGGTTCTCTAATACTTGCTTAACAACATCCACCAACTTCTCCCTCCCACCTTCCCCCATATACCCTTATCTCCATGTTCTCCTGTCACTCCCCCCTCCCAGCTGCTCCTTTATCAGACTCTTTATCAGAACATGAAACTTGGAAAGACTAAAATCAGTTGGTTTTGCTGGTTGGATCTGTTTCAATTTTTGCCATCAAGACATTCATCCATTAGGTGGAGCACGTTTAAAAAAGTATATTCTGCTTATATAAATTAGGATGTCATGAGATCAGGAAATCATCATCTTCCACTTCCTTTCACTGTCTTTACAGTTTTATCAATACCAAAATCTCTGTGTTCTTGGCACATTCAGGTATTTAAACAATGTTGTTTTTATTGGGCTCAAATTAATAGGTGGCAGTGAAAGAAAGCTTTTAAGATACTTCTCACAGAGTTCTGGCATTCATCCTAGGGGAGGAGGGATACAGGAATTCTCCCTTAGAGATTTTTAATGCTTAATTTATGAGTCCATAAGTGAATGCCCCAATATTCTGGCCTTTTCAAAAGGCAGAAACCTTCCCCTTTCCCTTGCAACCAAAATCATGCTGTTTATCCAAGCAGATCTATCCAATTAGGCAGGCATTACAAGAGAGTTGAAAGTTAGCAACTGATCATCTTGATATTGGAAGTCTCCCCACCACTACCAGCACAAGAGGCTGTCTCAACATGTTATTGGCCCAACAAATGTAAAAGGACACACCCTTGATCTGGTTTTCTCAACTGAGCAAGAGGATATTGAACTGGAAGTGGGGGAATTAACAACTTCCTTGTCATGGCCACATGTTGTGTTGTTTTATACTATAATATGAAAAGAAATTGTAGTTGCTGTGATAATGTCTGCCTAAAGTTTAGACCTTTGGCTCTTTTCCCCCTCTGTGAGGGTCAGGAACCTTTTAAAATGGTCTATCCCCAGCGGTTAATGGATCCTGATGGCTTTGAGAAAGCTCTGGGGAGTTCCCAGCTGGTATGGCTGGTGCTCCTGTTGAAGTCCAGGTTGCTCTGTGGAATGCAGAGATGGCTCATTTGACATGATCACTCTCAAGCACCCTCTCCTCTTGAGCAGAGCCTGACCAGCTCCTTGGTAGACACCTGTGTTGGGGACAGTGTGTCCTGCCTTGAGTATACAAAACCCCAATCTCTGCATTATTTTCTCAATTGTCAGTTGTATGTCAAGGGTCAAGGTGATATGGTTAGTAGTGTCTGAAGCTCCATGTCAGGAAGGGGCGTCCAAAAGGATCTCCAGTAAACAGGCCAGGAAATCTAGATACTGGTTAACAACAACACAGTGCAGGAACACAGATAATGCTTGTTTGCAACACAGAGCAGCTCTGCCTGAATTTATAGCCAGCTGTAGCTTAGCACAACTGGCTAATTAAGTCAGCATGCCATTTCACGGAAACCTCCCTTCAGTGTGTTTGGATTTCTGTCTAACCCAAAGTTGTACACTCCACCTCCTTTCTATGGGGTGAATTCCCTCTGCCTCCGACTCCTGCTCTTGGGGAACCACAGCCTACTCTGTGGCTGTAATTAAAGCACTCCTGAAAAAAACCTAACCTAGAGGCTATTAACAACTATAGGCTAGTGGCCAACATCCCCTTCCTGGGGATGTGCTTGAGTAGATGAACAGCTCCAGAAAAGGCAGGTTGCTTACCTGTAACTGTCGTTCTTTGAGTGGTCATCTGTGCATTCACACCTATGCACTTGCTGCAGAGCACAAGGCCTCAGATTACATTTCCAAAGCTCAGAGTCATGGACTGAGCGGGAGCCCAGCCCACCACCAGTCCAGGTAGCATAAAGGGGGTGGGGGTTCCACTCAGTTCCTCAGTTAGCTGAAGACCATGCTGTCCTAGGCATGGGAGGGATCCAAGGAACTTGTGAAGGATACAGAGGTGACTGCACCCTGCCCCAGTCCATTCAGGGTGAGAGGCTGACAACCAGTGGGGCGGAGGGTGGGTTGTGTGAATGCACAGATGACCACTCAAAGAGCAACAGTTACAGGTAAGCAACCTGCCTTTCTTCTTTGTCGTCTCTGTGCAATCACACCTATGGGTGACTAGCAAGCTTACCATCCAGGAGGAGGGGGCTGTCATCACCGAAGAATTGCAGAGCATACCGCCCTTCCGAAAGTGCAGTCCCGTCTGGCGTGGATGTCCAGCTGGTAGTGGTGGACAAAAGTTGAGGGCATGGACCATGTCGCAGCCTTGAAGATTTCTTGGAGACACCAGCTAGCAGCACAGTGGAAGTGGCTTGTGCGTGCATGGAGTGGGCACGCGGACAGTCCATTAGGGTAATCTTGGCCATCTCACAGGCAAGAGAGATGGTGCTGGAGACCTACTTAAGAGAGTCTTTGACTGGAGACGGGTTCACCTGCTCTGGGGCCCTCGTAGCATACAAAAAGGCACTCAGAGCGGCATAACAGCTCAGTCCAGGCCCTATAAAAGGCCAGGGCCTTCCTAACATCGAGGAGATGGAGTGTGGCCTCGATGGGGGTGGAGGGGTTGAGGAACAAAGCAGGAAGGGCAATGTCCTGGTTGACGTAAAAAAGAGACGTCACCTTAGGGGTGAAATGAGGGTCAGGGCAGAGGATGACCTTGTCCCTGAGAAACATGGTGAAGGGAGTGTCAATCCATAGGATACTTGTCCATAAAATGAAAAAAAAATGTGGAACTTCTGAAGGACCTGCTCAGGACCACCACTACCCCTTTCCTGTTTTAAGAAGCTATCACATTTTATGAATTTAATGCTAAAGGGGCAACTTGTCCTGCTTCATATTGCTCTGGTTTAATGTCAGGTTGGTTCCATGATAAAACAATGGAAGAAATCAGGTGCATCATTTAGCCCTGAGTGAACAAAATGGGAGTACCTGATCTTTCAGTGAACCACCAACATAGGGCAGGAAATGGGGTGAGTGCTGTGAATGCCCAGCTTATTGGTTTTTTTGTCACCCAACATGAAGGATGCAGACAGACAATTCAACAATGCCCAAATATGATAATAGGCTGGATGAGGGTGAACATGTTGAGTGGAGCAGTAGCTCACTATCCCATTTAATAAAAGTTAACAGGATGCCTGAGCAACATGCTTTAACATTAGGGTTAGGGTTAGACTAAAAGTTTTCTGACATACATACATACATACATTTGTTCATGTTGTGAATGTTTGTTTTTGTTTACTGACTGAGTTAATAAAAAGAAAAAAGAAAAGGTGACACTAGATAAAATATGATATAACTGGTAGAATGCTTCCCAAGCCAGATGAGAATAAGTGGGAAAAGGCACGTAAGTCACAAATAACTCGTACTATGCTTTCAGAAAAACTGAGAACATGCTTTAATTAGTCCAAGAATTAAGTCTGTGGAACAGTAATATGGATGCACATTCCTACATTTTAAGATTCTGAAAACTTCTCAAGAACCAAATCACATATGCATTATTACAGTTTTATTAAACACAAAAAATAACAAACAATAAAAAAGGAAAAATATCTAACAGCTTCATCCAATGTTGTACCAAGCAATTAAGCACATAGTGTAGGATCCAGCCACAAAGATAACCTCTGCTCTTACTTGCACTTTGGCATGGATGGCCACTTGTATGAAGAGTCTTCAGAATGGCCATGTCTTTACCTCCGGCACTGCTGCAGAACTGCACTGGCAAAATGGAATATTGTATTGCTTTTGAGACAAGCGATATATTCTCCATTTGTCGAATATAGGCTGACATTTTAGCTGCAGAAGTACCAAGCTGGGTGTCTACCACTGAAGCAGTTAGCTTCACTACTATCAGATGCTTAACTACTTTAGAAACAGCATAGCCCCCTGTTTCAAGGCAAGAAATTAGGGAGGTTGTTAACATTATTCCTTCAAGAGTTGTTGTTTTTAAAAGGATGATGTATATTATATTACAACAAAGAAAAGAACTTATGGAATATCAAATCAGAAAAAGATACAACTCAACAGTAGAAAATTGCACTTATTTTCTTGTCCTGGAAACAGCATATCAACAGAGCTGGTAAGGAAACAGGATTCCAGAGAACCCCTGTACTGTTTTTAATGAGATAATGTCCAAGTTGCTCCATGAGATATAGATATAAGGCTATGTTTCTTCTGACCTGAAATGAAATATGCAGTTGTTTACACAAAATTATTTTTCAACCATAATCTCATGCAATGACTGGACACTGCACACAGAATATAAACAGGTACACACTGATTTCTTTATATCAAGTTAGTTGCATCAGCTAAAATTTATGCAAATTCAATGGCCTTTCTGGCTAAATGTGAATGTTGTGCAGATTTCAGATCACTCTAAATGTTTGCTATTTAAATGCAAATATTTTCTTGCTATGTATGGCAAACAGTTTCTTATTTTTTGACCAGTTTTAATCAGGGGACAGAGTGATTTTTATTATTATTGATTACATTTCTATAGCCAAAGTTCTCTGGGTGGTTTACAAAAGGTATAAGTAGTCCGCTACTTTTCTCTATCTATCCTGTATTAAGAATGGACAGACATTACCCTGGCTTCAAGATCTGGTTATGGGACAGAAACAGCTTTGTTCACCTTGGTGGATGACTTATGCTGGGAACTAGACAATGGGAACGTGTCCCTGTTGGTTCTGCGGGACCTCTCAACAGCTTTTGATACCACTGACCATTATATCCTCCTTGGCCACCTTGGTGGGATGGGAATTGGAGGGAATGTCTTTCCTTGGGATATCTCTGAAAAGTGTTTGAAAACTGCAGCTACTTCAGCGAATTGCTACTAGACTGCAGACTGGGGCTGGCTACAGGAAGAATACAACTCCTCTGTTGAAACAGCTTCACTGGCTTGCAGTCTGTTTCTGGGCAAAATTCAAAGTGTTGGTGATGACCTACAAAGCTCCATGTGGCTTGAATCCAGGCTATCTGAAAGACTGCATTCTCCTACCTGAGTCTGTCTGAGCTCTAAGATCTTCTGAGGAGGACCTTCTTTGGTTCCACCATTTTCACAGGCATGTTTGGTGGGAAAACGGGAGACATCTTTCTCAACTTTTGCCCCAAAGCTCTGGGAATTCCCTTTCTGGGGAGGCTAGGTTAGAACTTTCCCTGTTGGGTTTCCAAAAGCAAATGATTTTGTGCCAATTGGCATTTGGAAATGGTCTGTGAGAGTGCACTGGATTAGTTTCATGGTTTATACTGGGTTTATATTGGGTAGTGTTTCAATCTGGGCATTTCTTCTAATATCTAGTTCATTTATGTTTAGATATGTTAATGTTTCTAACTTTTGCACATTTTTGAATGTTTTAGAAACAGAAAGAGAGCAAATCAGAAGGGGTCTCCCAGGCCATCTAGTCTGACCCCTGGCTCCAGCCAGCTCTGCTCATGACATGCCCACCATGTTTTAATTGTATGTATTTTAATGCTGTGACTGCCTTGAGTTCCAATCACTGGGAATAGGCAGGGTATAAATAATAATAATACTAATAATCTTGTGTTGTTCATTTGCAATATTGCTTTATTATTATAATTACTACTTAATCTGCTTTTCAGCAAGTCTCCTATTAGGTCAGGAAATATTTGAGCCAAAATGAACCATGAACATTTATTTCTCTTGCCTTTCTCCCCATGCAAGTTTATTTGCAGGGAAAGCAAGTCAACAACAAAATTTCAAGCTAGATTTTGCCAAGCCATTCCTTATATAGGCCGTCTGTATTAAGGAGAAACCACTGAGATGTAATTTTAAAGTGGGAATAAAGTCAAGCACAGGGTTCATCTTTCTAACTAATACAACTTTTAAACAATGGGCCCTTTTATGGAATTCCCTTCCATTTCCCAGAAGCTCTGGCTGTTACGGAAGACGATCAAAACCTTCCTGTTTAGGCAAGCATCTATCTAACCTTTTAGCATGTTTGAATACAAGTGATTTAACCTGAAGTTCACTTTTAAGTGGGAGCCATTATAGAGCTCATTTATAATAAAACAGTCCAACTTTTTTGCTCCTCTGCTTATGGCTTGGTAAAACAGTCATACTCAAAAGTTAAAACCTCTATGTATTTTTTGCCTATGTCAGTTTGATTAGGCATTTAGCATCCTGCCCTATTTTCACACATAATTAAAAGTAAATTTCAATACAGGAAACTTTTCTCTTTTTAAAAATAAACTTTAACTGTTATAGGCTGAAGGAAAAAGCACAGAAAGTATATCTTAAGCAGCCTGAGCACCTGATAAAAATATTCCTTCCCAATAATTTCAGTAATATGAATATCGCCACCCATCTTTTCCACCCTTTACCCCAGCTCTAGTAAATATAACTGAGATCTCAGGAAGGAGTCCTGTAGGAAGATTTTCAGATTGGAGTTGAAAGTTCTTGCTTTTGTTGCTTTGACCCAACCAATTTATGATATTAGCTTTACATTACCTGGCATATGGCTCCATCTGCTGAGGGATCTTTGAAGCATTTTTATCAATTAACAAGTCCACAAACAGTGGGCTAAATGAAGAAGCAGTTTGTTCCCCCCACATTTTTTAACTGTTGTTCTCTTCATTACATTTTCCATAGTTAAATCTGCATAGTTAAAGTGTTATAGTTTGTTTTCTAAACTCCTCCTGAATAGGAAACACCTCCAGAATGTGTCTTTCATATCTTATTGAACTGTAACATTGTTATTAGATAGGTTGAATGGTCCCCTCCTCCACAAGGGCAAGGGGCAGTCCTCACCCTCTGTGATAGGTCCAACAAAAGGAGGTACCCAGGCAGGTATGTGAAGGCACCAATGCATACCTGCTCCTGTTGCATTTTAAGTGTTCTGAGTTACACAGGGAACTTTGGTCAAAAGGATACAAATACAGCTGAGCTCTAGTGCCTCAGAAGTATTTCTAGACTACTGTAACCATTCCCCATTTATGCCTAAACAATTGTTCACAAGTGTTAGAAAATAAAGAAAAATAGGTGGATATTCTCATTTACCTGGTGGCAAGAATGGTATACAGAAGAAGCAAGATGAGGATAAGATACAAAGAGAGCATGTGAACATCAGCATTGACTTTCACTTTTAAAATCAGGAGGAGTTGTGGATTGGAAAAGGTTGAAGAACTCATATAAGCACACCAGGCTGAATCTAAATTTAGTCATACTTAAACTACATCCAACTCAGTATTTTTCTTACCTGTTTCCTTTCAGCTGTGTGAAGAGAATGACACATTCTTTATTTAAGAGATTACGTATATTGTATACATTCCCTACAATGAAAGAGTTTTCATTTTAGAACAAACAATTCTACAGTTCTCTAAATTCAGAAATGTGATTCTCTATTGCAGCAGAATTAAGTGCTTGTATGCTGTAATTTTGCATGAAGCATTTCACAAATTTAATAAAGGAAAGGCAGGTTGCTTACCTGTAACTGTCATTCTTCGAGTGGCCATCTGTGTGTTCATACACATATGGGCTTTGCTGCGCAATGCAAGGTCTGCATTGGAGAAACTTCCACAGCTCGGCGTCACAGAGTGGGCAGGAACCCCACCTCACCTGCTCAGAGGATCAGGATAAAGGGGGGGGGGCTACTACCCAGTCTCTCAGTTGTCTTGAGGGCCACATCATCCCAGGCAGTGAAGGCTCCGCAGACCTGTAAAGGAGGTATAGGTGACTGCACCCAGTGCCCAGGAAGCGTGATGCACTATGCTGACGACAGCCAGCGGGGTGGAGGGCAGGCAAATGCACAGATGACTACTGAAGAAAGGCAGGTTTCCTTACCTGTAACTGTTGTTCTTCGAGTGGTCATTTGTGCATTCACACATATGGGTTCTTCACGCATGCATGGAGCGGTTTTTTGGGAAGATTCCAAAGCGGATTAATTAGTATTTGGTGGGAGCCCAGCCCCAAATGCAGCTAGCGTGAGGGCAGGGCTCCTGTGAAGATCTCAGTTCAAAGCTGAGACTGCCATCATGATCACATCATGACATAAAGAAAAAAACCCAGGTATCAAGAGAGACACCAGAGGGGATGGTGGGGGGGGGGGTATTTGTGAATGCACAGATGACCACTCAAAGAATGACAGTTACAGGTAAGGAAACCTGACTTTATTCTTCGTGGTCCCTGAGCATTACACACATGGGCGACCGACGAACTTACCTTGAGAAGGAGGGTGGCGTTGCTCAGCAAAGTATAGTGGAGAGAACAGTTCTGCCAAAGGTGCAGTCCTCTCTGGATCTAACATTAAGGCGATAGTGCCAAACAAAGGTTGATGTGCTTGACCATGTCGCTGCTTTATAGAAGTCAGTAAGGGATACTCCAGTATACAGTGCAGTGGAGATAGAAGTAGCTCTAGTGGAGTAAGCTTTGACAGGTCCAGAAAGCTGGAGGCCAGAGAGGTCATAGGCCAAACATATAGTATGCATGATCCACCTGGAGAGCCTCTGAAGGGAAACCAGGCTTCATCATATAAAATGAAAATCTTTGTGATTGCCTGAAATATTGGGTTCTTGATTTGTAAAGGGCAAGAGCCCTTCTAACATCTAGGGAGTGTAGAGCAGTATCAGTAGGAGTAGAGGGGTTCTGAAAAAAACAAAGGTAGAATTGCAGGCTCACTGATATGAAAATAAGAAACTACCTTAGGTAGGAAGGTAGGGTCAAAAGAACAACTTTATCCTTATGGAAAATGGTATATGGAGGGTCAATTTGGAGAGCAGCAAATTCAGTGGCCTGTTGGGCAGAAGTAATAGCAACTAAAAAGGCCATTTTCCAAGAAAGAAGGCAAAGATTGCACAAGTACATAGGCTCAAAGGGAGGCTTAGTGAGTCCATGGAGGATGACAGAGAGACTCCAGGATGGAGAAGGACGCTTGAGAGGAGTTAGATTGAGGATCCCCTGAGAAGCTGACAGATTAGGGGATGTGAGAATGCTGAGCATCCTTTAATAGGGTCATGAAAGGCTGAGATTGCAGCCATGTAAACCTTGATAGAAGAATAAGAAAGACCCTTCTTGTATAGCAAGTTCGAAAATAGAAGGATTTGAACTGGAGAGGTTGAGGCTGGGGAAAAGTTATGTTGGGTTGCAAAGGAGGTAAACATTGCCCACTTTGCATTGTATGCCCTGTGGGTTTAAATGAAGCATCTAATACTAGCTTACGATCAGGAGGAATGTCTGTTAGTGAGACGGAGTTTGATGAATTCTCCATGCAGGGAGGTGGAGAGTGAGCAGGTCGAGATGGAGGGTCTTGCTGCAATCCTGTGAGAGGAGATCATCTTTGTATGGCAGACAAAAGAAAGTCCTGTTGGCTAGGTCGAGCAGAAGGGAAAATCAGTGCTGCCATGGAGTGTTGAGAATAGCATTGGTGTGGTCTCGAGAGATCTTTGCAAGAATCTTCAGAACTAGAGAAAATGGGGGAAACAGAATAGTTTCCCGCTCCAAGATGGGAGGAAAGCCGTTCTGAGGGATTGAGTGCACAGGTCAGCCCTTGAGCAGAAGCGGTCACATACCGTGTTGTATTTGGTAGTGAATAGGTCTACTTGAGGCAGAACCCAACAATTCCACACGGTTTGGAGGACTGTGGGGTGTAGTTCCCACTCATAACATCTGGTGAAGGTCCTGCTCAGGGAGTCTGCAAGAACATTGCTGGTACCTGCCACACGTAGGGCAGTTAAAGTGGTCCACTTGGTGATGCATCAGTGCCAGATGGTGGTGGCAAGAGAGGCAAGTTGGTTTGACCTGGTTCCACCCTGTTTGCTTATATATGCCATGACTGCGGTATTGTAAGAATTCTGACATGACAATCTCGAACATAAGTCTTGAAGGCAATGAGAGCCTTCTTGATCGCCAAGAGTGCCAAGAAATTGATATGGTGGCAACTTCCTGAGGGCTCAACCTGGACTGAATGGTGGCTTGCCCATAATGAACACCCCATCTGAGGAAAGAGGCATCTGTTACAATAATCACTTGAAGGTCCCGAGGGGGAGAAAGGGACTCCAATTCCCATGTTGGCTCTTTTTGTCCACCAATATAGGGATTTCTGGATCCAAGGTGGAAGATAAAATCAGGTATGGCACAGCTGAATTGTGGCATCGAAAGAAGCTAGGAACCACAATTGAAGAGGCCTCATAAATATTTGTGCTAGTGGGATGACTGGGATCTCTGTGGACATCAAGCCGAGGGTGTGTTGGATCGATCTGGCAGATGGCAATGGAGTGTCAATCAGTGAGGCAACCCCTCTGGATATGGTGGACACTCAGCTGCAGCCCAGGCTGTCCGGAGACTCCCTTCCCTGAGACACAGAGGTTTGTTTGTTTTGTTTTGTTTTGTTTGTGCTGTGCTTTGCTTTGTTTTTCTTCCAATTTAAATTTAAGTTTATTTTATCCTTGTGTGTGTGCGCGAGTGGGTTTTTGTCAGGAAGAACTGGGTGAGTGAGAGAAACTGCAGGACAAGCAAGGCAGGGGACCAAGGTAAGGTCTTGAAGGGATACTGATGGCAGACCAAAAGAAGGCCTTGGCGGGAGTCACAGGTGTTGCTGTCTGCTGCGAGAGCTGCGACATGTTCACCCTTCTCCCCCAGGAGAGGCAGGGATACACTTGCCCTCGGTGCAAGGTGGTGACCCTGCTAGAAGAGGAGGTGAGGTGCCTGAGGGCTGAGAGAACTCTCCAGGCCGCCGTGAAGCAGCCCCCCTCTGGACAGAGGGTTGAGGGAGAGACCACAGGAGGAGCAGCTGCGGAGACATGGAGGTATGTCACCCACAGGAGAAGGCCAGCACGGCCTCCACCTTCTCCTGGCACCAATCTGGAGCTGGGAAACAGGTTCTCTCCACTTGGGGAGGCTGGGGCTGATGAGGCCTTGGGGGATCAGCAGGACCCCGAGCCTGGGACGTCAGGTGGTCAAGAGGATGAACGCCACCCTTGATTGCATAGCCAGAAGTGTGGCTTCTAGATCAAGAGGGGTATTACTACCACTCTACACAACTCTGGTGCGCCTGCAACTGGAGTATTGTGCTCAGTTTTGGGCCCCTCATTACAGAAAGGATATAGCCAGGTTGGAGTCAGTGCAGCGTAGGGCCACAAGGTTGGTGGCCGGTTTGCAGGGGATGGGGTATGAGGTAAGACTGAGGGAACTGGGTCTCTTCAGCCTGGAGAAGAGGAGACTCCGAGGGGATATGTTGGCGACATACAGGTATGTGAGGGGATGTCACATGGAGATGGGTAGAGACCTATTCTCCCCTGCAGAGGAAGGCAGAACGCGCTCCAACGGAGCAAAGCTCAGGGAGCCAAGGTTCCATTTGGATGCCAGGAAGCACTTCCTGATAGTCAGGACCCCGAGGGTGTGGAATGGGCTTCCACGAGAGGTTGTTGAGGCCCCATCGGAGCGGGTGTTCAAGGACAGGCTGGACGTCCACATGGTGGGCATGTTGTGAGCAGAGCTGGCTGGTGCCGGAGGTCAGACTAGATGGCCCAGGAGGCCCCTTCTGACTCGTTCTGTTTCTGTGTTTCTGTCCTGAGAGAGGAAATATTTCGCCTGTATCAAGTTGAGTCTGGCTCTGATGAAGTTGATAGACTGGGTAGGAGAAAGGTGAGATTTAGCTGAGTTAATGTGCAGTCCAAGATGAGAGAGGAGGGAGCAAGTAAATTCTTTGGCTTTTAGGAAGGCTTCATGAGAATGGGCTACAATAAGCCAGTTGTCTGGGTAGGGGTATATATGAATACCATGGAGACAGAGATAAGCACAAACAATTGCCATACATTCGGTGAACAGATGGGGAACTGTTGCTAACTCAAAGGAAAGAATTGTAAATTGAAAGGTTTGGCTACTTATCTGGAAATGGAGGAAATGTCTGTAGGACTCCTCAATTGTGATATGAAAATAAGTATCTTGAAGGTCAATGGATGTGAACCAGACATCTTTGGAAAAGGGAGTGAGGATGGACTGTAGAGATACCATCCTGAAACACTTGGGTCAAATATGTTTATTAAGAGAGCAGAGGTCCACAATAGGATGAAGGCCTCCATCTTTTTTCAAGATTGTGAAATACCTGGGATAAAACCCAAGGGTTTTTGGTGGTGTGAGTTCAATAGCTCCCTTATGAAATAAGGAAGAAATTTCCTTTAGGAGGGAAGGTGATAGAGCAGTCCATTTTGTTACTGTAAAATGAGGGAGAGTACAAAACTTGATAAAGTACCTGTGGGTAATGATAAATAGCACCCACAAATCTGAAGTGATGGCAGCCCAGGAATGGAAGAAGGGCTGGAGTCAGTGATTGAATGAAAGGGAAGAAACAAGAGTCAGAGATGTCTCCTGGAATTGTCTTGGCACCTCTGAGATGGATGACTCTGTGTTAGGGGATCCTGGCATCTAGGCTGGGTGGCAGTATGGTGTCTTGTTGTAGTGGTGGCAGGGGTCCTTGACTGGTAAGTGTTGGAGGATCTGTGCCACTTACAAGAAGCATGTGGCCTTTGGGGCGGTGTTTAAGTCCCATGTGGTGTGCAGTATTCCTGCCCTTCTGGACCAAGCACATACGATCATCTGTGATCTCATGGAATAAACCAACACCATAAAATGGCATATCCTCAAGTCTTGTCTTTGCTTTGTCAGATAGTCCTGAAGACCGAAGCCATGCAAAGCGGCAGAGACCTATTGCTCCGCCCATTTATGCGCACTGCCCTCTGCCTGGGGTCGAGCTGTGAGGATCTCCTGCCTGGCCGGGTGAGTAGCCTCATTTTCAATTTTGTTTGCTAAGTCCTGAGCTGATTTAGGTAGCGAGAAGCATACAGACACAATCCTGTCCCAAAGTATAAGGTGATATCTAGTTTGGTAGTTAGCCTTTTTTATGGAGAGAGCTGCAGATGAGTAGAAGCGGCGACCAACAGTGTCGAGATGCCTGCCATCTTTGTCTGATAGTGGTGTCTTCTCTTCTGGAATGTGATTGAGCAGACTCAGCGATAATGGAATTTGGTCGAGGGTGCTGAAATGGAAACTCAGCATCCTTTTCCTGGACGTGATATATATTTTCAAGCTGGTGAGGTGGAGGAGCTACTGATACCAGAGAATTCCACTCGTGCAGTATTGCGTTGAGTAGGGTCAGTAAGAGTGGGATGGTAATCGAGCCAGCCTACTCTGTGTACAGCTTTGAAAAGCAGGTTTTTCACCATGATAGGCTCCTGTCTAGGATTAAGTCCTAGACTATGAGCCATATGATGGACCTGAGTCCAGAGTCCTCTGGTGACAGAGAAAAGTTGAGCAATGTTGCAGCAGCACCTGGAGGCATGTCAGAGTGATGGTCTGGAGAGGATGCTATCGAGATCAAAATATATTGTCCTCGCTCTGAGTGGTGTTCTATCCGGTCCGTATGTTGGCTGGGTAGTGAGGACGAGGATTGCCTATCCAAGAATTGGACTATCTGAGCAGGGTCTTGAACACATTTGTCCAATGGGATGCAAAAGCTAGGATCCAGTAGAGTTGAGCTCCAAACCCTGTAGACATCAAAGAGATACAGCATGGCCTCTATTGGGGGTGGTAGTGTTGGGGAAGAAGGCGGGAATGATGATGTCTTGGTTGGCATGGAATGGAGAAGTCACTTTGGGAGTAAAGAGTGGGTCCCGGAAAAGGACAACCTTGTCCCTGTGGAACATTAGAAAGGGCACATCTATTAGTTGATTGGTGTGATGAACGGATGTGATGGCCACCAGGAATGCAGTCTTCCAGGAGAGGAGGAGGAAGACTGATGTGGTCATGGACTCGAAGGGTCTCTTTGACTGCAGGGCCACAGAGAGGCTCCAGGAGGGGTTGCAGGGTCAGACAGGTTGGGCTATGTTCTGGAGGCCCCTGAGAAAACAGTGTGCCAGGTGGGGTGGGCAAAAATGGGGAACCCTTGAATGGGAGGGTGGAAGTGTGAGATGGCCACTAGGTAAACCCTCAGGGACAAAGGAGAGAGGCCCACAGTGAAGCAAGCCTGAAGGTAGGCCAGGATGTGCTCAATACATGTGCAGGAGAGATTGAGGCCTTGTGACCTATTGAATGCAACAAATGCCTTTCATTTTGCTAGTTAGGACCTGAGGGTGGGGGGCTTTAGCACGGCCTAGAGGATGAAGGTGACTGCTAGGGGGAGGGAGCTGTAGGGGTCCATCACCTTGTGTTCCTGCAAGCTGTCAGACTGAGGGTCCTGGTGTCAGGGTGGAACACCCTGCCCCTGTCTTGGGACAGGAGGTTGTACTGCAGAGGGAGGCAGAGGAATGTCTTCCTGGAGAAGAGGGAGCTATGGCTATCTCTGCCACTATGGAGTGATCAGGATCCAGTCTGCCCATTCTCTTTGGAATTTGGCCACTACACGGGTGATCAGAGGGAAGGAGAAGGTGTAGAACAGGGCTCCTTCCCATTTGAGAAGGAACGCATCCCCCAGGCATGCAGTTACCTGCCCTGTTCTGGAGCAGAACTGGTCACACTTGGCATTCTGGGTAGTGGCAAAGAGGTCCACCTTGGGAGGAGCCCAATCCTCACAGAGAGTGAGCAAAACAGAGGTCTCTAGTTTCCATTCATGTGGGGGAGGGACCAACTCAGGGTATCTGCAAGGGTGTTGAGGCAGCCTGTGACGTGGATGGCAGTGATGGTGATGCCTCTCTTGACGCACCAGTCCCAGATGGCAGATGAGGGCTGAGAGGGGTGAGCAGAGCATATCCTGCCCTACTTGTTCAGATAGCCAGACAACATTATCATGTACTATCTGAATTTGGTGGCCCCTCAGGGAGTCTTGGAAAAGGCAAGGGCCTTGCGCACTACCAGCATCTTGAGCAGGTTGATATGCAGGTGTAATTTGTCTGGGTCCCAAAGGCCCTGTGTGTGCATGTCAACCTGGTGGGCACCCCAGCCCATGTTTAAGGTATTTATTGTGACAGTGATGGAGGGTTCTGGGGGAAGGAAGGGCATTCAGGTCATGAGGTTGTCAATGGAGCCCCACCAGCAGAGGAATTGTCTGACTGTGGGGTGTGGGGGCAGCAAGGTGGTGTGGATGCTGTGAAGGGTAACCATCCAGAAACTCCCGGGGTAAATGAACTTATTGACACCCCGAAGATCCAATATCAGCCTAAGGTTTCTGTCATGCTTAGGCACTGTGAAATACCTCAAGTAGAAGCCTTTCTGTGCATTGGTGGAGGCATGTTCCTTTGCCTAGAAGGGCCTGGACTTCTGTCATCAAGGCTGGAGAGGATGGCATGGTCTTAATATGGCCTAGAGGAGGTACAGTCTCAAATTCTATCCTGTATCTCAGGTGGATAATGGATAGAACCCAAGTGTCAGAGGTAATGTCCTCCCATGATGAGAGAAACTGTGCCAGGTGGTGTGGTGTTTTTGGAAAGGGTTTGTGGAGTTGTGGCTGCCTGGACCAGAATCTCAGAGCCTGTGCCTGGAATCCTGGCACCTGGGTGGGAGTTGTTGATGAAGCTGGGAGTCATGCCTCTTGGCAAGGGGTGCCGGTCAAGGGTGGGGGCCATGCGCCTCCAGGGAATCCAGATAAGGGGCCGCAGGGGTGCTGTCCAGGGGGACCCCCAGGTCTGGAGTACAGGAGCAGTCCTGTGGGGATGTTGGTGCTGGAGGGGTAGGAGACCTGGCAACATGGCGCTCCTTCCTCTGGGAGGCAGCCCAGTTTTCAGAAGGCTCCTCTGTTGACATGGTGCTTCTTCCTCTTGGAGGTGGTTCCGGTTCCAGAGGGCCCCTCTGTTGGTGGAGTGGGCCTTTTCCTCATAGTCCTTTTGGCTTGTCAGTGTAAGGAGGCTTCTCAGTCTTGGAGGGGGAGTCAGCAATGCTCAAGGCTCTTTGCTAGAGCGTAAATTGCAGATGGTTGACCCCTGCCTTTGCATTTGCTTTTTAAACACTTGGCAGTGGGGACAAGGTCTTGACAAAGTGCCCCTTGCTGAGGCAGAGGAGGCACTTGGAATGGCCGTCCGTGGCAGGCAACTGAGCAGCGCACAAAGCACAGTGGCAGAAAGCCGGGTCGGCCATGTGCGACGGAATAGAGTGCCTGTGGAGAGGAAAAAAGAAATGATCCCTCTTTCTCCAGAGAAGAGAGGTGGGAGAGGGAGAGATGGGAGAGAGAGAGGCTGTGGAGGTGGCTTTGTCTCAATTAGATAACAGGAGCAGAGAGAAGAGTATGGAAGATTTTGAGAAGGAATTTTTGTTTTAGGGAAAGAGAGAAAGAGCAGGCAGGTAAGAGACGAGCAGCAGAAGGGCCAAATTGGCAAAGTGACGGCAGGAGTGGTCGAAAGGAAACTGAGGGACTGGGCAAGAAGCCCTCCCACTTTATTTGGATCCTCTGAGGGGGTGGGGTGGAGCTCCTGCCCACTCCATGACACCGAGCTGTGAAAGTTTCTCCAATCCAGGCCTTACATTGTGAGACAAAGCCCATATGCACAGAGACCACAAAAAATAGCTTTTATAAGGCTGCTTCACGTGTTTCATCGTCACCTGTTATATTTTCTTAGGTTTTTTGGCCTTGTGTTTGAAAGTGTGGGGCAAAGACAACTGACATCTCACTAGCCATAAGAGAATCCAAAACTCTTTTGGTCTCCTGTCTGCCTTTTCCCATTGCTGGCCAAAGCAGAATTATGTAAAATAAAATAACTTGTTTAAATTTGTTTAATCAACTACAGTGGAATATATAACAAATATAGATTGCTATAGAATTTGTTTAGCACACTGTAAAAAACAGCATTGCACTATAGCTAGGTCATAATAGTTTTCCTATAATCTGAGCATTTAAAAATCCATACTTTTTATGAGGAAATATAGTAGCAGTTATTCAAATTAGCCTTCTCTAAGCAAATTCAGATTTCTACACATGTATTACCTCACTCGCCTAAACTATTCCTTGGAAGTCTTGTCCTGAGAGGCAGATTAAAAATACAATACATACATACATACAGTACATATGTACTTTTAACCAAAGAAAAATACTTTAACACAAACTTTTCAGTAGTTACTTATGTAAGATGTAGAGATAAGTACAGATTAAAATCCTGTAATAAAACAGCTAATACATCAACTAGTGGCTCTGAACCTATTATTATGTCCTCACAGTTGCATGCTCTATTTTATGGGAAGTCTAATAAATAGAAAGAAACAGTCCTGCTTCATGTGTTCCATAGCCAGCTTCTTTTTAGTTTTACTTACTGCAAATTCTTTTTTTCCACAGTGGCCTATATCTAAGTAATTCACAATAAACTTTACATGCCATAATATAGCAGCATTAAAAATCTATTACAAAGCATAAATTAAAAGTTTGAAAAGTCAAAATAAATATTACAATGAGATGTTACCAGGTCAACATTTACAGGAAAAAAATAATAATCAACTCCCTGCTGCTAGTGCCAGTCTCACAGCACTCACAGGGACCACAACTACCCAGTTTAAACAACAACTTAGGCTCTTAGGGTCAGGGCCTTCTTACTGGTCTCAATGGTTTGCAATTAGCTTCCTCATCTTTTTTTCAAGAAGGTCCTGGAAGCAGAGGTAGAGCTAACTAATTCTTCTCCAGATGCGAAAGGGCAAAAAAGAGACATGCTTTCCCAATGCAGGAACACAACATCTTCCTCTGACGTTTGCAGGAATCTTGCAAGCAAGAGAGGAAGCACTGATTCATGTTTCCTTTTCTGCTTCTTCTATAGGGCATATAACGTGGCCCTTACACACCAAAATTCTCCCCTTCTATAGATACTCCTCCATCAATAGAGATGAGCCACTTACCTGGTGGGATGAAAAAATAGTCTCCATCAGTCAGACAGTAACACTGGCCATATAGATTTAAAAGAAGTTTACCGCAAGCAATGTGAAAAACCTTCAAAAGCAAGCATAAGAGCAACCGATTGTAAGTAGATGCATAATAATTATAACCCTCAGACATAAGTATCATAAAAGCAGGTTGATTACCTGTAGCTAGTTCTTCAAGCAGTCTTCTGTGAACTCACACAGATGGGTTTTGTACCTCCACAGAACAATCATTTCAAACCTTCTAGAGCTGAACAGAGCTTTTAGGCATGTTCTGTGCACATGGCTCCTGCCTGTCACTCAGTTCTCAGTCTGCTGCAGTAGAGCAACAAATTAAGAATTGGACATGAAGCGAGAAGGAACAGGAGCTGTGTGAGTTCACAGATGACTACTCAAGAAGCAAGCTATAGGCAAGTAACCTGTCCTCCTCCTTTGGGGTCTTTATGACACACACACACACACTTAATACTCACACACACTGGGTGATGAACCAGAGGGAATATGTCATGTGAAGATTGAAGAGAGGACCACCTGGCTGAAGGCTCCACCCTCAAGAGAGCTAGTTTTCAGGCAACAGTGCTTGATGAAAACAGAAGGATTAGCTCAAGCAGAAGTACTACAAGGCTGAGGAAACAGGATATGCTGTCCTGTTTCAGTTCAGTTCTATATGATGCAAACACAAAGTAAATTGCAATAGAGAAGTCAAAGCAAGTCCTAAGTCAAGCACAGTTTACTGTACAAACATGGATTCTCTAGAGAGAAGTCAGAGATGATAAAATGCATGGGATATTGGTCAGGTATAACTGAAGTTCCAACAGGAAACGTCAAGCAGAAGTCCAAAGTTTGATAAAACTGAGGTCCAAACACAAGTCAAGGTCAAAATAGAGGGAGGATGCAAAGGGCAGCTATGGCTTGAGCTTGAGTTATGTAATAACCACAGAGAGGCTCCACACTGCAATAGGTGGGGAATCTTAAGAGGTTGAAAGCACTTACACCAAGATGGGAATAGAGTGAAAAACTATCATCCTTGGTATGTTACACAGAGATTGCTGTTGCATATACTCAAAAGTGATGAAAACGCCAAGATTTTCACCTTGAGAGAAAGTTGCATGGCCTATTTTTTTTTTTTTGGTGGGGGGGGAGGGCACAATAGTGTGTGACTCGAAGACCAGAGGATAAAGACAACATTTGATTTTTTGTTATAGTGAATAGAGCAAGAGGGGTGATGTTGCAAGAAATAGCATTAGACATTCCTTCCCATAAATCTAGATGCCACTGTGAGGACATGTGGTGCTGTTGTGCTGGTTTCCAGTCTTCATAATACTGAGGGGATCACGTACAGTATGAACAACAACCATCATCTTATGGCAGGTGGTGGTGGTGAAGAAAACTGAGGAGACTGGTGATGCTAGGGAGACCTTTTAGTATTAAGGGATTTGAGCTGAATAGGAGCAATGTCTTCCCAGTGAGGATGAGGGAAATTGGAATTCAGAAGCAGACAGAAAAATGCCTTTTGGAGGAAACCTTCCCTTGATCTCACTGTCCAATATCAGTACCAATCCAAAGAACTGAATCTTGTCTGATGATTAGCAATCTGAGAGTAGTTGCCGTTTCATTAGGGTAAGAGTAGGAGACCTCAGACAAGTCAGTGGAGTTAAAGATGGATGTGAAGCTGTCAGGTAGGTAGGTAAAGCTAAAGGTTCAACATTGGATTCAATTCTACAAGCCATCCTCTTCCTCCTGTTTTTTGGTCTTAGCACAAAGGGCATATACAGTATGAAATTTTTTCACCTGGATCTTACTGGACTTGATTTTGGTACTATGGTTTTCATACCACAGGTTAGGGTGCTAATGTCAAGGGTGAGCCCTGAGGCAAGTCCAGTGCTGGACTCGACTAAGAACAAGGACACTTGCGCTGTAGCAACTTCTGTTAAGACTGAGGCTGAGCAACCAGTTAGGACATTATAGGTGCTGGTTTGGTGAAGTAAGATGATGAGGTGGTATGGAGAAGTTGGTACTGTGCCACTTATTTTGCAGTCTGAAAGGACCTGCTCCTACAACACCCATAGACCAGCCATTCTGTTTCACTAAGGGGTAAAAGAAAGGGAGGATGAGAAATGAAGGCAATGATGGAAAAATTTAAAGGAAAAACCCCTGCCCAGCAGTTTCTGGATGGGAACAACTGAAATTGAGGGGAAAAATTAATGCACAGAAAGTTCCAAATGCTGCTATCGCTATGGCAAGTAGAAAGGACAGACAGGAGCTGTATGTGGAGCATGTACAGAGAGTGGGTCATCCCATCTAAAAGCTTTGTTCTACTCCAGAAGGAACAGAATTCACATGTGTTACAGAGCCTACAAAGAAGTATACACAGAAACATAGTAAAAATAACTTTCAGAAATAAGTGTAAGCATTATTTCAATGCCAAAAACTGTTATTCACTGAAAATATAGCTCACCCTTCTGCTGTACTTAAAAAGCCTAGGTAACACTTGCCAAATACAGGAATGATAATTGTCTTCCTTGTTTCACAAACACATGCAAACAAAAACTTATAGGCAGCAGCAAATACGTTGACCAATCTTACACACAATTTAATGCTGGAATTGAAATTGTGGAATTCCACAATGCTGGAAACCTCTACCCAAGTGCCTCCTGAAATTCCCTCCAGAATTCCATATATTGCTCCCATATACTGGGCATAGTTCTAATGTTTCCCACTTGGTCAACCAGAAACCAAAGTAGTGATTATTTCTCAAAACTTATGAGGACAGGTTATCAGAGTATGAAAGCTCTCTGAAACATGAAAAATTAATCCCCCCGCCACCAACCCAAGGTGAAACATAGGCAGGTTGCTTACCTGTAACTGTTATTCTTTGAGTGGTCATCTATGCATTCACACAGATGCACTTTGCACCTACGCAGAGCCTACAGTCGGGAAGCTTCTACAGGTAAGCATTCATTTTGGGCAGGAATCCCTCCCTTTCCTGTTGCCAGGAAGTGTAGGGAAGGGCTACAAGCCATCTCCTCAGTTCCTAAGGAGACAGTTCCTATGGATCTCTGGACTGGTTCAGACCCAAGCATCTCTGGAGAGTAAGGACAATAGTTGAGGAGATGAAAGCAAGTGGGGTCAGAGAGTAGATTATGTGACTGCACAGATGACGGGTCGAAGAATGAAAGTCACAGGTAAGCAACCTGCCTTTCTTCTTCATGGTCTCTGTGCATCACACATATGGGTGACTAACTAGCTTATACTGTGGGGGATGTTGTCATCATTGAAGAACTGATGAGAGTGCTGCCCTGCCAAAGGAGCAGTCTGCCCTTGCACAGACATCCAGTTGGTAGTAGGCATGGACCACGTGGTCACTCTGCAGGGGTATCCTGTATGGGTATTCCAGCAAGGAGGACTGTGGATATGGTCACATGGAGTGGACCCTCAATCATGTACTGAGGTGGAGGTCTGTCATCTCATATGCCAGACAGTTAGTGTTTGAGACCCAGTTGGATAGTCTGTATGAGGGTGAGGGTCTCCTTTTTTATGTTCACCATAGCATATGAACAGCATTGGAGAATGGTGGAATGGTTCACTTCTGGATCTATAGAATGTGAGAGCTCTTCTGATGTTGAGCAAGAACAGGGTGAACCCTACAGAAGTTGATACGGAGGAGAAGGCAGGGAGGATGATCTCCTGAGGGAGATGAAAAAGTGAAATGACCTTAGGTAGGAAGGTAGAGTTTGGATGGGGAACAGGCTTGTCCCTATGGAAGGTGGGCCAACTAGCAGGGAGCAGAGCTTGTTGGCACAACAGGCCAATGTGATAAGCACTAGCAAAGTCATGTTCCAGAATAAGAGGCACAAGTCAGTTGTAGCCAGGAGCTTGAAGGGTTTTGGTGAGGGCATGAAGCACCACTGACAGGCTCCATGTTGAGGTGTAGGTGGAGTGTGGTGGGTTGATGTTTTTCAGGAGCCTCCATGCCAATGGGTGTGCCAAAACACACCTTGCTGGGTAAAAAGAAGGGCATGACCACCAAGTATATGCGGATCAATGAAGTAGTGTGGCCTTTCTGGAAATGGGTCTGCAAGAAATGCAGGATCTGTTTGATAGCAGCCCACTGTGGTTCAAAGCCTTCCTGGCATGTGAAGGTTTGAAGGCATTCCACTTTGCCAAATAGGACATCCCTGTAGATGGCTTCAGGGCTGTGTCCAGTATGGATGATACCTCAGGTGGTAGTGGTGATCCACCCACTCTAGGGGGCAATCCTCCAGGCCATGATGCATAAAGTCCCAACATCTGGGTGAAGAACTCAGTCCTGGTCCTGTGAGATGAGGTATGGTAGGTGGATGAACTTCACCTGGGAGAACTGGAAGAGCCAGGTGAACCACAGCTGCCACCATGGGGTGATGAGAATGCAGACTCCCACCCAGGGGGAGAACTGGAAGAGCCAGGTGAACCACAGCTGCCACCATGGGGTGATGAGAATGCAGACTCCCACCCAGGAGCAGAACTGGGGGCACATTGTTTTTTGGGCTGAAAAGATCCACTGATTGTGTACCCTATCTGTTATGAAAATCATGGAGGACTCTTGTTCAATCCTACTCATGTGAATCAAGGGTTGTGCAGCTGAAAGTGTCCACTAAGATGTTGTATTCGCCCACCATGTGATTAGGAAGTTTCTGGCAATACACCAGACCCATATGTCTATGGCTAGCCTGGTGAGCAGGATGGACTGTGTGGCTCCGTTTGTTCTTATAGAACATCACAGTTGTAAGGGGGACGCAGTGGCACAGCGGCTTAATGACAATGGAACTATCAGAAATGGTCGGCACTCCAGCAGTTTGAGCCCAACCTTGTGGGATGGAGTGAGCCCAGCTCCTGTCCACCTAGCAGTTCAAGCATACCATCTGTGAGCAGATAAATAGGAACCACCACTCCTCAATGGGAAACCTGCTGACTTCATTTGCGATGAAAGCAAGCACCAGTGTTGGATCTGCCTGGACAGAATTGGTGGAGAAAAGCCGTGGATGAACTGACTTCAACAAGAACGTCGTTGGTCAACCAGTGTTAAGCTAGTTCACTCCCTGTGGAGCACCGGTGCAATAACAGACTAGCAACTGCAAGCACCAGAACATCTACTACGTGTTAAACATTTAAAACTCTCTGGCAATATATGCTGTACACTAAATAAATAATAAAATCACAGTTATGTTGTCTGTGGCAATCCGTACATGTTAACAGCACAGGGAAGCTAGGAATTACGTACAGCCAGTGTTGGGATTGGCTGCTAGGTTGCATAGTGCTGCTGCTCTGGGAAAAGAGCTCTTGCTGAGAGGGAGTTGAGTTAACCCTCTATGAAGAGTATGAACTAGGAGGGGAAGAGAATAGGTTTTTCCTAATTTAGACACAGTCCCAGGGTTTGCAGTAAGGAGCAGGTGGTGTGGGCTGAGTGATGTAGATCAGTCTTAGATGAGGCTACCAGCATCCAATAACCCAGATATAGGAAGTCCTGTACTCCTTGGAGCTGAAGGTATGTGTATACCACTGTCGTGCATTTTGTGAAGGCACTGGGGGCAGCAAAGAGGCAGAATAGGAGAGTTGGAATGTATCCTCCCCAATTTGTAAGCACAGGAAGTTCCTGTAATTGTGTTCTGTGGTCATGTGTAAGTAGACATTGTTAAGGTTGATGAAGGTGAAACAGTCTCCCTGCTGCAATAGATAATGGATCGATCTAGATGCAGGGTGACCATTGTGAATTTCCTGGCTGTGATAGAACAACTGATGCCTCTAAGATCTTGGATTAAGGTCAAGGAGTCCCCTGTCCCACTTCAGTATTGTAAAATATCAAGAGTAAAAACCTCGGGACAGTTGGAGTGGACCCTCTCAATAGGTCTCTTGGCAAGTAACACATCCACCTTTGACAGGAGTACAGGGGATGGGGGTGTGCCTTTGATTGCACAGAGTGGCAGGAGGGTGTTGAACTCAACCCTGTAGCCTCTTTCCATGAAGGACAAGACCCATGTGTCTGATGTTATTGCTTCCCATGCAGGGAGGAGCTGGGCAAGACACCTGTCAAAGTTGGTGTGAGGAAAAGGGGTGGCAGGGGCTGCCTGTAGGGGCAGTCAGCACTGGCACTTGCTCCCATCTGGGCACTTTTGTGCCTCCCTGAAACAGGTTGGAAAGTTACACCTGTTCTGTTGAGTGGACACTTAGGGCAGTCAGTCCCTCTGTTGCTGTGAGAAAGTGGCCCCCAAGCTGCTTACATGATGTGGACAATGGCTGCAGGAACCTTGTCCTCCTTGCCATGGATCTCAGTTTCTGAATTGAATCTATCCTCTCATCTGTTCACACATTGAAAAGATCTTCCCCATTGAGGGGAAGTTTCTCAATGTGGGAACGTGTCCCCTGTAGGAGTCCAGCTGTTACCCAGCACTCAGTATGTCAATGTGTTAAGACCACCATGGCAAGGTGCCAGAATACAGACAAGCAGTCTATAATTTTGATGGGAATTCAAGGTCAGACATTGAAAATGAAATTGCTATGGAATCTCAGCAAGATCAGGTATCAGATCAAGATCAGGAATATCTAGGGAACAGCAGGAGGAATTGTTGGTCTGGGCTAATGGAGGTGACAGCCAACCAGCCCATGGGAATGGACAGACAGCACAACAAGCAGTGAAGTTGATAGTTGGGGCTGACAAGAGCCCTGGTCTACCAAATCCCAGGACAGGAGTGGAGCTAGGGACTCTCACAGATGGAACTGAGCAGCCTGTCTGACATGGAGGTCCCTTCCCTGGAGGAGGTGATGCCTGTTACTTGGAGACAGCATAGGCAGGAAACTTAACTGAGAAACAGGAAGAAGGCAGGAGGGCTAGGTTTCACAGCACTTCTCCTGCTAGAATGCACAGACAAAGGAAATATGGTCTTAGAAAGGGTTCAACACTTCTTTCTGGAAGAACTCAAAGATATGGAACAATCAAGTCTTTCAGGAACAGTGTGCTTACTCAGGAGTAGAACTGCACTTCATGACAAAGGGAGACAGCAAGGGACTTCCAGGACTGTTAATTGTCTGGAGCAGGGCTGGCAGGAAGGAAACATCCACTGGGGTTCAGTCCTCAGAATCCAGGGCATCAAAGACAGATCAGCAACCTGGTCCTGCTGTTACTCTATCTCCAGTCCCAGATCTGAGACCATTCTGAGTGCCTGCTCCAAGAAGCATCTTCTCTCCTCCGAAGGGAATCTGGGTGAACATAGCTGCATCTGTGGACAGCTCTGATGGACATAAGAAGATCACCAATTCAGAGTCCAAAATGTGATCTAGGATGGAGAATGGAGATGATCTCTGCAATTTCCTGGGCCAAGATGGAAGTTGATCCAGTACTAAGGCCCAGTCTTGAGTCAATACTGACAGATGATGTTGGTTTGGTACTGAGGCCTGGTGCTGATTGGTTCTTGAGGTCCAGCAGCGGCTCAGTACCAAGGCCTGGCAATGGGTCGGTGTTGGACCCTGGAGTAGAACGGTGTTAGGGGAGTCTTTTTGGCCAGGTGTTGAGGGATGGTGGAAAGCCTGCTTTCACATCTCTTTGGTGTCAAGGGCAGTATGCAGAATCCTCATCCTGGTGGTGCTTGGTATTGTCTTGGTACCAACCTGGTACCAAGCATCTTGGTCATCCTTGTTGGAGGAGCTGGGGTTGTCTCCAGAGTGGAAGGACACTGGGGACCAGTCATAAGCACAGACTCATTCAATAAGGGAAGAGCGGGATTGTTCCCAGTGTCCTCTGGCCTCCAAGCATGGTGTCAAAGCTGGCATGGTGGGGCACTCCAGCACTGAGCCACTTTCTGAGGTTGGTGTTGTCAGCCCTGAGAGGGTGCCTGAGGAGTATTTCAGAGGTGAATTGGGTGGTACTGGCATTGGAAGTGCAATTCTCTGGGAGTGGAGGCCTGGGACAACTGGTTGCTTATCAGTGCAGCAGGTGGGGTTCCCAGTTCTCCTCCCAGAACAGTAGAGGGGGACTCCCTTGGTTCTGGGGAGCAGGAATAGTTGGTGGCCAGTGGGGTCCAGTTGTTGGGCTTGCCAGTCAATGGGTGCTCACATGGTACCTCTTCTTTTGTTGGGGTGTGGTGGCCATTTGTTTTTGAGCACTTCATTGTTTTCTGTACCACATGGTCATCCTGCACTACAAAGGGTGGAAAGACGGTCCTGTCCCTTGCTGGAAGTGTCTTTCACTTGCAGGGCTTTCTTCCATAGCTTGGCCTTGTGTTTTGTTTTGTGAAGACCTGGCAGTGCGCAAAGCTCTTCAAAATGTGTCCCTCACTCAAGCAAAAAAGGCATAGGGAATCACCATCAGGTGGAGGCAACTTGCAACAAGCAGCACAGCTCCTAAAAGCTGTCGCTGATGCCATCATGAAAAAGACAGATCACTTTCCTCTGTCATTTGTCAAGTGGTCATCTGTGTGTTTACACATACAGGCATTGCCGCACAGCACAAGGCCTGGATTTGAGAGAAATTTCTACAGCTAAATGTCATGAAGTGGGCAGGGTTTTCTTGGAGACTGTGATATCTCTGAGAAACCGAACAGAAGGTGAGAAGTTGAAAGCTGTCTGCCGCCGGGGGCCCCAGGTAGCGCTGTGTGGCAGAGAGAGGGGACGTGGCAGTCTGACAACAGCCAGTGAGAAGGAGGGAAGGTTGTGTGAATGTACAGATGACCACTCGAAGAATGATCTGCCTTTCTTTGTCGTGGTTTCCGTGCATCACACATATATGGGTGACTAACAAGCTTTCCCCACCCAAAGGTGGGATAGTGTTGTCACTGGAGAACTGTTAACAAGACAGCACAGCCAAAGGAGCAGTCCTGTCTGGTCCTGATGTCTAAGCAGTAGTGTCTCGCGAAAGAGCATGGAATCAACTATGTGGCAGCTTTGCAGATGTCATGAATTGGAATGCCTGCACGGAGAGCAGAGGAGGCGGCGACAGCCCTCATAGAGTGTCCTTTTGGAGCAACTGGCCAGTCCAATTTGGCCAGACGGGAAGTTCAATCATTTCAACAATCCATTTTGACAGTCTTTGAGTCCCTGTTGGTGCTCCTTTATCATGTTCCAAGTATTGACAAAGAGGTATTTGGTCTTCCTAAATGTGCATGATTGATAGAAAGCCAAGGACCTGCGTACGCTGAGACTATGTAGAGAGTGCTCAATCAGTGTTGATGGTGCAGGAAAATATGCCAGTAGAATGATGTCTTGGTTAAGATAAAAGGGTGTTGCAACCTTAGGAAGAAAGGCAGGGTCCATGCGGAGGACTACCTTCTCTTTGTGAAAATTGAAGTATGGAGGATCAACACATTCACTGGCCCTCCTTGCTGACGTGATGGTGACCAGGAAAGCCATTTTCCAAGAGAGTAGGTGAAGACTGACTGTAGCCATGGGTTCAAATGGAGATTTAGTCAGAGCCTGTAGGACGATGGGAAGGCTCCATGTCAGAATGACCTATCAGATCAGAGGTTGAAGGTTTTGTAGTCCTCATAAGAAGCGACATATGAGCTTGTGGGAGAATACGGATGAACCTTCTATGCATCCTTGGTGATGCGAGATGGCTGTGATATACACCTTAATGGAGGAAGGTTTGAGGCCCCCACAGTGTAACGAGAGTAGGTATTGTACAATGTTCTCAATGGTGGCAGATTGAGGCTGAAATTGGTTAGCAGCAGCAAAGGAGGTAAAGTGTTTCCATTTAGCATTATAGGAATGTTGTATATTTGGTCACAATGCAGATTGTAGAATAAACTGAATGGCTGTGTGAAGATTCGTCGAATTCATAGATATTGTCAGTACCAATGTTGGTTCCAACTGTAGTGTTGGTATTGGGTAGAACATTGATATCGAAGAGATGGCTGTTGATGAAGCAGACAACTCTGGAGATGTTCTTGTCAGACCTGAGGATGATGTTGGTACCAAAAAGGTTGAATGTGAAGCAATAGTTGGTACTGAGGATGACCTCAGTATCGAAGATGTTGATTGTACAAAGGCTATTGAATAAGCCAAGCTGTGAGCTTCAGGGAGTGTAGATCCAGGCGACCTATAGCACCTTGTGCTCTTGGGTTAGGAGGTGTGGAATCAGAGGTAGATGAATGTAAACATTCTTGGACAACTGAAGAAGAGTGGGGAACCAAGACTGTTGAGGCCACCACAGGGTGATTAGAATGCCTCAAGCATTGTTGTGATAGATCTTTGCTAATGTCTTTGTTATTAGCAGGATCGGGGGGGGGGGGGACACGTAGAAGAATTCATTCTCCCAACTGAATGCATCCCCAATTGAATTCGGGCCGGTTACCGCTCTGGAGCACTAGGTTTTGCAGACCAAGTTCCTGTGGGTGGCGAAAAGATCCATAGTTGGTTTTTCCCACAGTACAAATAGATGCTGGCAGACCTGACGGGCCAGCTCCCACTCCTGGGTTGTGGACATGCGTCTGAAGAAATCAGCTGCTTTATTCTCAGTGCCGGCAAGATGAACAGCTTGAAGGGTGATCTTGTGAGTGATGCACCAGTTCTGATGCGAAAGCAAGGTGTGTCAACAGGACCTATCCGGTTCCTCCCTGTTTGTTGATATAAAACATGGCCACAACATTATCTGATGCAATTTGGACAGCGTGACCTCATACAATGGTTTGAAAAGAATGTAGTGCCTTGAAAACTGCCAGCAATTCCAGGTAGTTGATATGTCTGGTAGTCTTGTGGCCATGCCAGGTGCCTTGGGTTCAGAGCAACACACAGTGAGCACCCCATCCAGTCAGGGAAGCGTCAGTATACAGTGTCACAATCAGTTCCGGTGGTTGGAATGCTACCCCGCAAGACAGATTGGTGTCGACAGTCCAGCAGGATAGGATTCAAAGGACTGAGTACAGAGGCTGTAGTAGTCGGTATGGTCAAATGCGTTTTGGATGGAAATTGCGGTTGAACCATAACTGTAGTGGCCGCATCCGCAGCCTCGCATTTGGTACCACTGATACTGTGGATGCCATGTGACTGAGCACCTGTTGGATGGAATGTGATGGGACAGTCTATTTGTGGTGAGGCAGCTTATAGAGCATATCAGTCTCTGGAATCGATCCGGTGGAAGGAAGGCTCGGGTGTGAAGTGAGTCCAGACGTACTCCGATGTAATTGATGACCTGGGAAGGAACAAGGCACGACTTATTATTATTGATGCATAGTCCCAGTTGATTAAGCAGGGAGCAGGTGGTTTCAATGGAGGCTAGTAAGTCCACTCTAGAGGAGGAAATGAGAAGCCAATACTCAAGGTAAGGATAAACTTGGACACCCCGAAGTCTGAGGTGGGCACACACCAGGGTCATGCATTTAGTGAATATCCTTGGTGCAGTAATGAGGCCAAAGTGAAGGACGTTGTACTTGTAGACCTCAATACCGACAGTGAATGGCAGGAGGCATCTGTGAACAGGGTGGATGCTGATAAGAAAGTAAGCGTCTTTCAAGTCCAAGGATGCGAACCAATCTTCTTTCCTGAGCAACAGAAGTATATTCTTGAATGTGGTCATCCTGAATTTCTTGGTTTTGATGTATTTATAAACTCCACGTAAATCCAGAATGAGTGAATGCCCCCATCATTCTTCCATACTGTGAAGTACCTGGAATAGAAATCATGCAGTCCTTCTGAGAGTCTAACTTTTCGAATCGCACCCTTATGAAGCAGCTTGGTTACTTCTTCTAGGAGGGCTGGAGAGGCTGCTGTATAGCAGATCAGACCTGAAGGTGGCACAGTTTCAAACTTGATTTTATATCCATGCTCTATGATGGAGAGAACCCACTGATTAGATGTGACAGACTCCCAGATGGGGAATTGACTTTGAAGCCAATCCCCAAAAGGGAGAGAGAAAGGTGGGTTTGAGGAACGAGGAAGGTTTGCGTGTCCCGTCAACACTGGCGCTTGTCATTTTCTGCGTGTCTTCGGGGCTGCTGGTAACGAGGCACTTTGCTGTGGTTGGGATGAGGCTGTTGCTGGCTAAAGTGTTGATATCTGGAGGGGTATCCTTGGTGGTAGGGTTGGAACGGTCGGTACTGGGCAGACTTATTCCAAGGCAGCTTACCTTTGGGTTGAGTAGCAGTCCATCCCATTCTGAAGGCAGTGAGACGAGTTTTATGGATATTTTCTAATTTGTCATTGGTCTTAGAGTGAAAAAGACCCATGCTGTCAAAAGGCATATTCTCAACATGCTGCTTGGTCTCTTGGTTTCCAGCCCTCAACCAGGCGTGGTGCCTGAGGGCCACTGCACCGACGAGAGCCCTTGAGTTGCAATCAACATGATATCTCATGGTAATCAGTTGTTGCTTAGAGAGCTGCATTGCCTCCCCAATGAAGAGGCAGGCCAGGCAGGCCAGTTCTCTCTGCTGGTCCAGGAGGAATGTAGCTAGGGACTTGATCTTCTGCCACAACAAATATTGATAGTAAGCCATTGTGGCTTTGTAGTTGGAGATATGAAGGCCGAGTACCATGGCGGTGTAGATCCGGCAGGACATCATGTCAATCTTCCTCCCCTCACCGTCAGTCAGTGCGGAGTGCTCTCTGGACTGACGGCCTTTGGTGGATTGATCACGATGGAGTTCAGTTGCGGCTGCTTCAGTAGGAAGGTAACGTCCTGCTCCCTGACTTTCTACATCGACTTCAGGTGCCGGGAGGAAGGGTGAGGATGGTTCAGGAGTTGCCAGGATTCCATCATCACCTGTCAGAGCACTGATATAAATGGCAGGGTTACTGGAACCGCATCCTCCTTCCGGACAACATCGTATATATTGCCCTGGTTGGGATCAACGTACTGTAGTATGTTGATTTCGAGGGAGGACATACGAGCCAGCAGTTCTGAAAAGTGGCCTAGGCTGTCACCAGGTGATCCTGGGCCTTGAGTTGCTATAATAGCATCAGGAGATGTCAAAACTTGTTGAGACTCTTCCGAGTCTGAATCTGATTGGTATGGAGGACTTGAGGAGGACGAGCCATCAGGAGACATGTGGACAAGCGATAGCCACAGCAGACATGGACAGAGCATCCCTAGATGTTTACAGAGGGGTGGAATGGTGGTGAAACGATGGTGGTGGTGGGTAGGGATAGTTGTATGGGGGACAGAAATCCCACGGATAGGCCCAATCCAGTTGGTTGGGATTGAAATCCCCATAATGACATCCACTACCTGGAGGGCTGTCGGGTGGGAGCTTGCAGTGGAAGGAACAAGGATGGATGATGTGAGGTCCTTGGAGATGCCTCTGGCAATGACTGTCCACCTGGAGTAAGGGTTGGCGATCTCACAGTCTGCTGATCAGGATCTGATGGAGGAGGCAATTCATGGATCTCCCCATCCAATATAGAGGCTTGTGCCACTGGTTCCAGGTGCTCCGGGCTGGAGTGAGGAGCGAGTAGGATGCACAGAGGTGACAATGGTGGTGTCACCTGCATACCAGACTGGTGGCCAGATGGTTTAGTCGGTACTGAGATGGGTGGCAGACTACAAGGATCCAGATGAGGCACCCGAGGGTGTTTTTTATGTCGGCGCTCAGTCTTATCCTTTTTAGGGCTCTTCAGTTTTGTGTTCCTATCAGATTTGGTATGCTTCCTCTTCTCCTTATGCTTTTTAGGAGAGAGAGACCAAGTAGAGTGCTTGCTATTGGTACCCACGTTGTCCCCTTGAGGTGGAATAGAGGGGGTGCACTTAGCAGAACCGGGAGCAGAAGAAGCGGCAGCTGCCATGACCTGCTTCATTGCAATGAGAGCCTGATTCCACAGCATTTTCTTCAATCTATTCTCCCAATTCTTTCTAGCCTGCCTTGCGAAGGACTGGCAATGGTTGCACTTATCCATTCTACGGCCCTCTCTGAGGCAGAAGAGGCAGAGAGAGTGTGGATCAGTTGGACACAGTTTTGCTCCACACTGGGTACACTTATGGAAAGCTGCTCACGGTGCCATCAAGAAGAACAAAAGAGAAGGTGATATTGTCAATAAAGAAAGGAGACGATACAAGGGTCTATTTTTGTTTTTTTTTTGGGAGACAGAATCTGGGGAGAGGGGGGAAGGGAAGAAGTAATGAGGAGGTCGGAGGGAAGCGAACAAGTTAGGGAGTGAAAGGGTAGATATCGGAAGAGTGAAGAAGAAAGTGAAATGCTATGGAGGAAAAAAGGCAACAAGATAAGCAAAAAGAGCCTGAGGCACAGCAAACTGCTTGCAGTTGCAAGCAGACTGGTGAAGGGGCGGGTACTCCACCCATTTATACCAAGGGGGAGGGGGGGCGCAGAGTTCCTGCCAGAACTGTTAAAGCTGTAAAATCTTCCTGGCAACAGGCATTGTGCAGGCGCAGCACCCACGTATGTGTGACGCATGGAGACCATGACGAAGAACCTGAGTTGCTGAAGTGCTCCTGGTTTGCGGATGCTTGAACTTTGCTCTTGGAACTCTGCCCATGACCCTGCTCCTGCTGCTCCTAGACCCTTTTCCTAGATCCTACAAGTTTTCCTGGCCCTTGTTTGCTCCTTCTTCTGTTCTAGCCCTCAAGGTACCTGCTTCCCTCAGCCTGTCTTCTTGGTTTCCTGACTCCAGGCTTGCCTGACCATGCTTGCCCCTTGAATGGACTCTGCCTTGCACTTCAACTCCTGGCTCTGACCTTTGGACTGTTTAACTGTGCATTTGGACTAACCCTTGTGTTGCCTAGGTCCTGGTGCTCCTGTCTGCTAGTCAGCCACCCACATCCTGGATGCTGACATCTTTTTAGAGCCATCCACCCTTCCTAGACTCCCTTGCCTCCAGTACCCTCTCGCAGCCCCAGCCTGGTTTTCAATTGACTGAAGTTGGCCTTCAAGAAGTCCCAACTCCTAATACTTGACCTACTGCTCATCCCCATCCCCCTGATCTCAAAGCATAAGATGGTCACTCACACCAAGAACTAATCTAATCAGCACATCATCCACCAGATCCTCCCTGTTGCTCAGAACCAAGTCTAGGATGACTCCCCCTCTTGTTGCCTCTCAGACCCCCTGGGTGAAAACCCTTCCTCTATAGCTTCTAGAAAGCAACGGGACCTAGCCACTGCTGTTGAGTGTGTCTCCCAAATAACTAGCTTCAGGGAAGCTGAAGTCTCCCAGTATGACCACATCCCTCCCCTGGGATACCCTTCCAATCTGGTCTATCAGAGCACCATCTATGGTCTCAGGTTGACCCAGTGGGCGATAACATACCCCACTATCAGATCCTTGGCCACCTCTAGATCCGTCAATCTTACCCCCACTGCCTCTACATCATGGGTCCTCAAACTACAGCCCGCAGGACAGATCCAGCCCACCATGGCCATCCATCCAGCTGCACTGCCATTCGCCACCCAGGTGTGCACTTGCTGTGCGGGTGGGGAGGCAGTGGCTTGCTCACTTGGAGATGGTTTTGGGCTTGCTGGGAGATCTCCAAGAGAGCGAGTCACTGCCACGCGCACCTGACGGCACCTCACCAGCCCGCACACCCAGGCACCCCCACCTCACTGGCCCGCGATGGTCACTGCAGCCTTTCAACTGGCCCCCTGTTGAAAAAGTTTGAGGAGCGCTGTTCTACATGATCCCCTTCTACCCAACTCCCTCTCTCATTGTACCCTATTCCTTCCTTAACAGATAGCACTGTACCCCCTCCCCTCTTCCCCTTCCTGCCCTTCCTAAAAAGAACATACCCTTCAAACATTCCAATCCTGCTTTTCATCCCATGTTGCTGTAATCCCCACATCATACCCACCTACTCCCTGGATTGTCTCAAGCTCTTCCTGCTTGTTTCCCATGCTCCTAGCACTGGT
Source organism: Varanus komodoensis (assembly GCF_004798865.1). NCBI lineage: Eukaryota > Metazoa > Chordata > Lepidosauria > Squamata > Varanidae > Varanus > Varanus komodoensis. The sequence continues at coordinate 2,950,509 of NW_025336100.1, read as the reverse complement.
GTATATACATCACACCTCTTTCCCACGAACCCCATTCCCTGACTCCCTCATCATCCTCCTTCCTCCCAGCAGGAACCATCTGTGCAGTAGTCATACCAGCCCCTTCAGTCCCTACAACACCCTGCTTCTGAGACCCTGTTCCTGTTCCTTCACCACTCCAATCATGATTGGTTTCATGATTGGTTTTTGAGAGCCCTGATCCCATACGCCACCCCCAGATCAGTTTAAAGCTCTCCTGATGAAGCCCACCAGAGCATTCCCAAAAGTTGCTTTCCCCTTCCTGGTGAGGTGCAAGTACCTCTAAGTACATTAAGAATGACACAAAAAATAATATTGCATCACACAAGTACAGTAAAGGAAGACTGGTGGTATTCACCTCATCTGAAGCTTTCTCAGTATTTTGAATGGCTATTATAACTATTAATAATACTGCATTTATACCCCACCCTTCCTCTTGTAAGGAACCCAAGGCAGCTGATACAGTCCTTCTCCATTCCACTTTTTCCTCACCTCCCCCCCCCCACAAAAAAAACCCCAACCCACCTCTGTGAGGTGAATTAGGCTGAGAGTGAATGATTGGCCCAAAGTCACCCAGGGAACTTCATAGACAAGTGACAATTAAAACCTGGATTGCCCAGCTCCCCAGTTCAGCAGTCTCACCACCACACCAGCCCTCACCAGAATTAGCACTCTTAAGGACTAAAACAGAATAAACAAACTTTACCTTTTCTATTCCATTTTATGATCATGTACAAGGCAGAGATTTTTTGAAAATGCATTTCAGATTTCAACAGTAAAATGCAAGTGTCTTTTAATTTCCAGTCACAGTCTATAATCTGTTATGAACCGATGTGTACATGTCCTTGTTAAAACTATGCTATCATTAATCAAAAGTTCAAGGAAAAGTTTCTACATATCAGAGCAGGATAATCTTCAGGCTTGTGGGTTCTTTTTTGTTTTCTTTTCTTACTAGGACCTCAGCGCCTACCACCAGAAGTCAGATGCAAACTATTGTGACGAGCACAACCAATTACATAGAGCATGATATGGTCCCCTTGTTGATGTACGTAAGTCTCCAGACATGGAGGTTTACATGAATCCTGTGCAGGTGAAGCAGCAGTGATCTTTACAGTGCTTCATGTCCTGCATTTCATCTAGATGGCCATTTTCAGCCACCTAGAACGAAGTGCCATAAGGAGGGTGGGAGGCTGAGATGCCGTTTGGATATGACGTAAGCCATTAGCCCCCTTTTCCTCCCTTTTTCACCCCCCTGGCACAACACTTTAGCCCTCTCTGAGGCTGATTTTTGACCTCAGAGTGGCAGCTAGAGCAGCTTCTACATTAGCTACAAAGGCTGCAGGGCAGGAGCTTGGCCTCTGAAGTTCCAGCACTTGGGTCACAGGACACCAGAGCTGAGGCTGTAAATATTTCCATGACCCCCAGACAAGGTTGGGAGGTCATAGGACTATGTCCTTATTAACCCAGTTCACATGATCTCGGTGCCAAGGTGAAGTACGTTAAAATATGACACTACATATGGTATAAACAGGGAGAACTTGATTTGCAAATAGAAAATATTCAATCATGTAAAAATATATGCAATAGCTGGTATACTTACCATTGTATCTGTGTAGGAATATTGAAATCCCTTTTCTTCTAACGGTTTTATTATCATTTTGCCAGCAGAAAAAGTGGGTGTACTTAGATATTTATATATGGACACTTTTTCATTACTGATGAAAACTGCATGTGAACTACCACTGCTCACACATTCTGTTATAAAAGCAGAAATGAATAAATATGTATAGCGCTTGATTAAATAAAATAATATACATGCCATGACCTCCCAATTTTAGTTCAAAGTAAATAAAAACTATTTTAAAGTATATTAACAGTTTGTATGATATACAATGTCAAAACTAGAGGAATACTAAAAGATCACGCTAATATACTAAAAATGAAGTATGAAAACCAGGTAGAACCTGGCTCCATATATAGCAGAGCTGTAGAACCACTGTCCCACCAGGTCATCTCCAGCCCATCTCCAGTCACTATCATCAGTGGGCAGGAACAGTGAAAAATGTTGTTCAATAACATTTTCAGGACCTTATATCCCTACTTCTGACACTGGGGGGAAGGATCCACATAATCACCATATTATTAAAAATACTAATTAGAAATAACACAATAATGCTTCCTGAACAATAAAGGTTAAACAAGTTTTCCTGGACTTCAGATACATATCTTTTAGCATGTGCTACTTTTCTCACCTAGAAGAACCTCTTGCTGGGATGTGCTATCAAATATAACAGCTGGTTGAGAAGGATCTTTTAAGGATATTGAATGATCAGATATGTTACCTGCAAAACATAAAAATAAATAGAGAACTGAGCTCCAGGACATACAATGGCTATTGTTCCCTGGAAAGAAAGGGGCAAACTTCAAAGTCATCTCGTGAGAGATAACTCGGTGAAAACAAAAATTTGAGATGTCACAGGGGTTTCTTCATCTGTGTTATGAATTCAGATTACTTCTCAATTCGTATGACAGAGATACATTCCATAAAGTCAAATGCTGGGCCAGCCATCAAGAAAATATAATTGCTTAAAATAGCTGGGGTCAGACATCTTGGAGAACAGCCAATTGCCACCATGCATAACAGGTTCATGCTGCAAAATGAAGAACCACTCATCCCTTTTCTCAAGACCAATTCAACAAAAGCATTGGATGCAGTAAGGGTACTTCCAAAGTGATTCTACCATAAAATGGTATAGTTACCATCCTTCCACAATAGGAAGTCTAGAGGACTGAGTCCATGCCAGCTATCATAGAGAAAGGCAGGTTGCTTACCTGTAACTGTTGTTCTTCGAGCGGTCATCTGTGCAATCACACCTATGGGTGACTAGCAAGCTTACCATCCAGGAGGAGGGGCTGTAGTCACCCAAAAATTGAAGAGAGAACTGTCCTTCCAAAGGCATAGTCCCATCTTGCACAGATGCCCAGCTGGTAGTGGAGGACAAAGGTTGAAGGCATGGACCATATTGTGGCCCTGCAGATTTCTTGGAGCGAGACACCAGCTAGCAGCACAGTGGATGTGGCTTGAGCACATGTGGAGTGAGTGCGTGGGTGGTCTGTCAGAGGAATTTTGGCCATCTTGTAGGCAAGAGAGATGGTGTTGGAGATGGGTTCACCAACCCTGGGGCCCTCAAATCATACGAAGAGGCGCTCAGAGCAGCAAAAAGGCTCAGTCTGGGCTCTGTAGAAGGCGAGGGCCTTCCTGCCATCAAGGAGGTAGAGCGTGGCCTCGATGGGGGTGGAGGGGTCGGAGAAGGTAGGAAGGACAACATTCTGATTGACATGGAAAGGGGATGTCACTTTGGGAGTGAAGTGAGGGTCAGGGCGGAGGACGACCTTGTCCCTGTGAAACGTGAAGAGGGCATCGATCTGCAGGGCAGCTAGTTCGCTGGCATGGCAAGCAGTTGTGATAGCCACTAGAAACGCAATCTTCCAAGAGAGGAGGAGGAGGTCTGACGTGGGCTTGGGCTCAAAGGGCCTCCTCGTGAGGGATTGTAGAACCATGCAGAGGCACCAGGAGGGGGTGTGAGTCTGGACTGGGGGGACCATGTTCTGCAGACCCCTGAGGAAACGGCGTGCCAGGGGGTGGGTGAATACGGAGGAACCTTGGATGGGGGGTGAAAGTGGGAGATGGCTGCCAGGTGGACCCTGATAGAGGAGGGGGAGAGGCCCATGGTGAAGAGGATCTGTAGGTATGCCAGGATTTGGTCAATAGGTGGGGGGGGGCGAGGCCCTGAGCTATGGCTGAGGCTGCGAAGGCTCCCCATTTTGCTAGATAGGAACGGCAAGTGGAGGGCTTTAGGGCAGCCTGTAGAATGGTGGCAACCACAAGAGGGAGGGAACTGTAAGGGTTGGTTAGGGGTTGATCCTCCAGGTTGTCAGGTGGAGAGTTCTGAGGTCAGGGTGCAAGACCCTATCCTGGTCCTGTGACAGCAGGTTGGGGAGGGAGGGGAGGTGGCAGAACTTGTTCCCGGACAGGCAAAGGAGAAGAGGGAGCCAAGGTTGTCTTGGCCACTAGGGAGAAACAAGAATGCAGCTGTTTCTTGAGTCAGGGGGTGCGCCCTCCACAAGCCATCAATGCCGGTTTAACAGCGAAGAATAAAAGTTTGAAACACATCGGACCTGCTGGGTGAGCATTTCTGCTTTTTAAAATATTGCCTATGAAAGAACTTGTGAAGCAAGTATCAATCTGAATAAAAAAGAAAAAAGAAAAGCCCTTCTGATGGAGGGAGGAATCTCCACCACACCCCCCGTGGAGTTCAAGCAGCGACTAATCTAGGGGAGATGAACTGAGACTGGGGAAACTTGAGGCTTGGAAAAGAAAAGACTCTTTAATCTCCCCCAGGGTGAAGAATTAAATCAGAATTTACTGTAGATTAATTGATAGAAAAGTTTTTCTTTTTTCTTTCTGGTTTCATTTTCATTTCATTTTCTTCGGAGACGTCCTTTTCCTTTTGACGTCATATCAACAAACAACTCTTTGCTGCCACCCTGTGGCCATTTTACTTTTAACAGATTTACTGTGTACCAAACAACCTTTTTCTTATCGGCCCCCCCCCCCCCCCCCGCTTTTTTTTCCTTCTTTCTCCTTCTGGAGGTTTTATCACTATGAAAAAAACACCCCTCCTCCTCGGCACCTACATCTGCTACCCAGAGCCCAACTCACCAATTCAAAACCGCAGATGTGGAAAAATACCAAAAAGACTTACAAATGACACTTTTGGCAATACAAGCATCTCTAACATCTGTGCAAACATCTCAAGAGGCTATGCAAAATTCTATACTAAAATTGACATTCGAATAAAAGAATTTGGCTGCGGAACAAAGAGAAAGAATGGATAAACTGGATAAATTGGACAGCACTGTTAGGGAAGCATGCAATCAATTGACAGATGTTTGACTCAAAACTGAACAAAATACACAAAAGATCCAAGAAGTCCATAAAAAAATGAAAGCGACAGACAAAGAAACACAACTATTAATACAAACAAATAAGTCACTATGGGACTCGGATGCTATACTAGAGATGGAGAAGGCATCTAATTATTTAAGTTTTCAGAACATACCAGAGAGAAGAAATTAAAACTAAGGGAATTAATAATCACTATGCTGGCAGATGCTCTGGATTTGGAAAATGAAGAGATGGATAGAGAAATTGACCTGGTTTATAGAGTTAATTCAAGCTATGTTAGAAGACACAAACTACGCAGGGAAGTTCATGTTAAATTTGCAAAAAGATCTGTAAGAGATAATGTTCTGAAGGTTGTACATGAAAAATCTCTAAGAGTCGATGATCAACATGAGGTGACTGTTCTGAAAAAAATACCATGAAGGATCAGAGAAGGATGAAAGAAAAACCTATTTCTTACTATGAAGCTGACAAAGAAGGGAATTATGTTCAGGTGGTTAACGCTAGAAGGAATATTCTTTACCTGGAACTCCACAAGATATAAGTTGGATTCAATCTTCAAGGCGCAAGAGTTCTATGAAAAATTTAGAATCTCATTTGAAGATGAAGAATAGGCTGTACAAAAAGGAGGGAAAGATGCTGAAGCAATGGATGTAACAACTTACCACCCTGAAGAAGGAGAAATAGCAATTACAGATCAACAAGAAGATGAACAGGCACCGGAACCAAAAGATAAGAGAAAAGGTAGAAGCGTAAAGGCTAAGCATAAATAGATAAATATATATTTTACAAACATGGCTCTTAAAATGGAAGGAAGAACTGAACTATTTTCTTTGAACGTAAATGGATTAAACGCACTCTCTAAGAGGAGAAAGACCATCACTCAGCTTCAAAAACGGAAGTTAGATATAATTTGTCTGCAAGAAACACACATTAAGAAACAACATAGTAAGTTCCTGGAATGTCCAAAACTCGGAAAGTTATTTAAATCATCTGCTCATCAAAAGAGGTTTAGCATTATACATTAAGGAAAAAATAGACCCCAAATATATCTTAGCAGATGAAGATGGTAGAATTCTGATGGTTGAAGTTACAATGAAACTCAAAAAGGTGTTTTTGGTGGCGATCTATGCACCAAATGATCATGAGGAAGTGCTTTACCAAAAACTACATAGTTTACTCTTGCAAGTGGATTATCAAACTTTGTGTTTAATGGGAGACTTCAATGCAATTGTGGATAAAAAATAGACCATAAGAGTGAGACAAAGGAGAAAAAAGGCAGGAGGATACTTCCAAAGTCTTGCTTTAATATATTTGAAGAATTCAGACTGACAGATGCTTGGAGACATAAAAACTCAACTTCTGCTAAGTATACTTTCTACTCGAATAGACATAGGTTGTGGTTCAGAATTGATATGATTTGGATAACACCAGATCTAGTTCCAGATATGTTAGAAGCTGAAATAGATACAAATGTCTGGGCAGATCATAATCCTGTAATCATGACATTGAAAGGGACCGTAAAAACACCCAGATAGGTATTCAATAAATCTCTATTAAAAGACAAAAAGTTCAAAAAAGAAATAAACAAGGAAATGGAATTGTTTTTCCAAGTTAATAAAGCTGAAGAAACCTCTTTGCAAAATGTTTGGGATACGGCTAAAGCCTATGTCAGAGGCCTGATAATAACATACTCAGCAAAAATAAACAAAATGAGAAAGCAGGAATTATCTAAATTAGTAGAGGAACTGATAAAGCTTGAACAGGAGCTCCAGGAAGATCCATCTAAAAAAGACCTTAAGACACAAATGAATATTCTAAAACACAAACTGAACCTCTTGGATACAAATGAACTTACCAAACAAAACTGACTAAACAGAACTATTTCGAAAATGCTAATAAACCAGGGAGATGGTTAGCTTATAAACTAAAGAAGGAAAGAGAGGAGAGATTAATATACAAATTGAAGGATGGAGAAGGATGACTGCAGGTACAAAGTATGTTAATTAAGAAAATAGTGGAAGACTTCTTTGCAAAGCTGTACCAAAATAAAGAAACTCCAACTGAGAAAGTTAATGAGTATATCCGAAATTTACCAAAGCTGTTGGAGAAATACCAAAAAACATTAAATGAAGAAATAACAATGACAGAAGTAACTGAGGCAATTAAGAGACAAAAGAATGACAAAACCTTGGGCCTGGATGGGTTACCAGCAGAGTTTTATAAAGCTTTTGAAGGAATCCTGTCTGTGCCTTTTAAGGATATATGCAATGTGGTATTGTTAGATGCTAAAGTACCGAATACTTGGATAGAGGCAAATATTACTTTAATACTGAAAGAAGATACAGACTTGACACAGATCCAAAATTATAGACCTATATCACTTTTAAATGTGGATTACAAAATCTTTGCCTCTGTAATGGCAGAAAGACTGAAGAAGTATTTAACAGACTTTATATATCCAGATCAAAATGGTTTTTTACCTAAAAGACAAATGAGGAACAATACGAGAATTATTTTGGATATTTTAGAGTATTATGAGGTCCACTCTGAAAAACCAATGGCACTATTATTTATGGATGCACAGAAGGCCTTTGATAATGTTAACTGGCAATTCATGAAACAACAATTAGTTCAAATGGAATTTGGTGAAAAATTTATCAATGCAATATTAAGCATCTATCAAAAACAGACTACCAGGATTATAATTAATGGAGAACTTACATATACCATAGGGCACAAGACAAGGATGTCCTTTATCACCATTGTTGTTCATATTGATTTTAGAAGTGTTAAATAGAAATATTAAAGAAGACATGGATATTAAAGGTGCTAGAATTAGAGATGAAAGCTATAAACTGCAAGCATTTGCAGATGACTTAGTTTTCATTCTTGAGAAACCCTTGGTAACAATGTCCAAACTTTTACAAAAGATTGAAGAATATGGCGAAGTTACTGGGATGAAAATAAACAGAGAGAAGACAAAACTGTTAGTGAAAAATCTCACAGTGGAGCAGCGAAAAACTCTGATGGAACAAGTAGATCTTCAAATTGTTAAAAAGGTTAAATATTTGGGAATTTCTCTTACAGCTAAATGCACTACATTGAAAGAAGATAACTATGATAAATTATTTAAGGAAATTAAGAGTGACCTGGAAAAATGGGCTAACTTGCAATTATCTCTGTTGGGAAGAATAGCAATAGTTAAAATGAACATATTACCAAAGTTTTTATTTTTATTCCAAATTCCCATAAAAACTGATAATTTTTTTTGATGATTTAAATACCCAAATCTCGAGATTTGTATGGAAAAAGAAGAAACCAAGGATTAAATTAAAAATGCTTCAGGAGGCCAAAGGGAATGGGGGTTTTGGTCTTCCTGATTGGATGTTGTATTATCAAGCTTCTGTCTTAACATGGCTAAAAGAATGGATACCCTTAAGAAATAAGAGAATTCTGTATCTTGAAGGGCATGATTTGCAAATGGGTTGGCATGCTTATATGTGGTATGAGAAGTGTAAGGCACATGGTTGCTTTTTAAATCATTATATTAGGAAATCATTAATGTCAGTGTGGGGAAAGTTAAGGACAAAACTGTATATTAAATTACCAAGATGGCTTTTGTCTATGGAAGCTCTTGTATACCCAAATGCATTGAATTTTGATATGATTGTGAGATATGATGATATTTTGGATAATGATGGATGATTGAAACTGATTCAAGAAATACAAAAGCAAGGAATTAATATCTCTTGGCATAAGGTTCCAATGCAATTGAGACATGTTAAAGACTATAAAATGTGGGGTTTTTATAAGGAGTTAACAGCATTTGACCGTGTGATTTTAAAATCAGATGAGAAAATGATTAAAAGATTGTATAATTTTCTTTTGGATAGGAGAATGGAAGATGAACAACTTAAGGAAACTATGACAACATGGGCACAAAACTTTCGATATAGTATTGAGTTAAAGAAATGGCAAAAGCTGTGGGAAAGAAATATTAAAGTAACATTAGCAACCTCATATAAAGAAAACCTGTATGAAATGTTTTATAGATGGTATCTATGTTTTATAGATGGTATCTTAGCCAAATAGATTAGCTAAGATGTTTCCAAATATGTCAAATGGATGTTGGAAATGTAAACATAAACCGGGTACCTTTTATCATATGTGGTGGACCTGTGATAAGGCAAAAAAATATTGGATTAAAATACACAAATGGCTTGAGGGAATGTTACAAAAATCTCTAATATTTAAACCTGAAGTTTTCTCATTAGGCATTGTACCTGATGATGTTGGTAATCAAGCAATGTATTTGATTCTACATGTAACTACTGCGACGAGGATTGCACTTGCCCAACACTGGAAAAGTGAAGAACCACCCACCAATGAACTGATCCTAAAAAAGATCTTGGACTGTGCCGAAATGGGCAGACTGACTTTGTCTCTGAAGGAGAAAGAAGATACAGACTTCTATCAAACTTGGAATTCCTTTTATTATTGGCTAGAGAAACGGGACTATGCATAGACTTAAATATGTTTGCGGATTATCATAAAAAGAAAAAGTATGGAGAGCTGACCCAGTAGGTCTGATGTTTTTGATGATTGATGATTTTTTAGTTTCTTTTTGTTAGTTAGTAGAAAAATAACAATAAAACTTGTCTAAGAGAGAAAAAAAAAGAAGAATGCAGCTGTTCCTGTTGCTTTGGAGTTTGGCCACCACCCTGGTGATCAGGAGTCCCATCCCACTTGAGGAGAAATAAGTCCAGGGACCCCTGCCCTGTCCTGCTCTGCAGCAGTACTGGTTGCATTTGGTGTTCTCGGGGGTGGCAGCGAGGTCAATCTCGGGGTGTCCCCATTTCTCGCAGTGTGTGAAAGGTGGAGGCTTCCAGCTCCCACTCATGTGGGAGAGTAAGTGGCTAAGTGAGTCCGCTAGGGTATTAAGGTGCCCTGCCACGTGAACAGCTATAATGACGATGCCCCTCTGGATGCACCAGTGCCAGATGGCAGTTGCCAGGGTTGCGAGGCAGGTGAAATATGTTCTCCCTTGATTGTTCAGGTAGTTCATGACAGTGTTGTCATCTGTGGCTACCTGAATGTGGCGCCCTGTCAGGCTGTCTTGGAAGAACACAAGGGCCTTCTGGACTGCCAGCTTCTCCAACATGTTGATGAGGAGATGGGCCTCTGGTTCCAGTGACTCTTGCACATATGTATGCGGAGTGGGCATCCCAGCCTGTGTTGGATGTGGTGATGGTCACAGATGGTTGGGGGGGGGGCATTCCTGTAGTGAGGTTGGCTATGATGCTGCACCAGTGGAGGGGCTCCCTGACCACCACAGGTGGGGCTAGATGGGTTCTGTGGGGGTCTTTCTCCCACACGAAGGCTTCCATGAACCATAGCTGGAGAGGCCTCATGTAGAGCCTTGCAAGCTGCAGCATCAATACTACGGCAGCCATGAGGTCCAGCAGCTTCTGGATGGTGTGGGCAGTGGTGTGTGGTGTAGCCCTGACGGAAGTGGCCAGTGAGGCGAGGACCTCTGCCCTTGGCTGAGGTAGGAAGGCTTTGGCGAGGGTAGCGTCCCTGTGAAGAGTATGGACTGTGTAGGGAAAAGAACAGATTTGTCATGGTTGATGAGGAGCCCAAAGTCCTGTAGGAGGAGGTGTGTGGTAGCTAGGCCGCGCAACATGTCCTCCCTGGAGGGGGCCACAAGCAGCCAGCCATCCAGGTATGGGAAGATCTGGACACCCTGGAGCCTGAGGTGGGCACAAACGACTGCCACACATTTGGTGAATACGCAGGGAGCCGTGGCAAGGCAAAAAGGGAGAACGGAAAACTGGAAGGCCTCCTGGTCAATTTGGAAATGCAGGAAGTACCTGTGTTCTGAGTGGATAGAGATATGGAAATAGGCATCCATCAGGTCAATAGAGACAAACCAGTCTCCTTGGTTAAGGAGGGGGAGGATGCCCTGGAGCGTGACCATTCTGAATTTCTTGGGGGAGATCAACTTGTTGACCCCCCTGAGATCCAGGATAGGCCTGAGAGACCTGTCCCATTTGGGTACTGAGAAGTACCTAGAGTAGAAGCCCCAGTGGGCTGGTGGGGGGACATGCTCTATTGCCCTTTTATCCAGCAGAGTCTGGCCTTCTGGCCAGGGCGGGAGATGGAGGAGTGGTCTTGACGCGACCAAGGAGTGACAGAACATCAAATTCTAACCTGTACCCCATTCAATGATGGATAGGACCCAGGAATCAGAGGTAATGGCCTCCAAGGCCAGGAGGTATTGTGCTTGATGGTCTATGAAGCAGGTGGGGAGGTCAGGGAGGTGGCTGCCTGGACTAGAATGTCAACACCTGTGCCTAGTATCCTGCTGCCTCAGCGGTAGCCTCTGGCAGGGTTGGGAGTCCCACCGCTTGTTGGCAAGTGGCACTCTGGGTCGCGTGGAGCGGTCAGGGAATGGGCCGCGACGGGGGGCAATGGCAGTTCCCTGCCATCTCCTTTGCACTGAGCTCTGCCCAAAGACTATGCGCTCGGCAGTGGTATGAGCTATATGGAGGGAGTCCATTCCCATCTGTACGTGAATTAAAGCCTTCACCATCAAAGGGCAGGTCCTCTGCCTCAGTGTGTACAATGGCGCCCATCTTTTCCCACAGGAAGAGCTGGTACCTGGCTCATAGCTAGAGACCCTAAACCCAAGTGCAGCACCCATTTGTAGCTAGAGACCCTAAACCCATTCACCATGGTATCTAAGCGGCGTCCCTCCTTGTCCACAGGAGTGGACTGATCCTTCTGGGGTGTGCCCTGCATGGACTCCACTATAATGGAGTTAGGCCTGGGGTGTCTGAGAAGCAGAAAGAAGGCCTTGATGGTTACCCTGTAGGTGGACTCAACCTTGCATGAGGTGGCCAGGGGCCCTGCAGAGGCTTTCCAGGACTGCTGCACTGTGCAGAGTTGCACAGGCAAGGCAGGGATGGACACGGGGTGGTCTCCCCTGAGGCTAGGGCATCGTAGCATGGTTTGGCCTTGGGCTCCGGTGGGTGGGAGGTTTGGAAGCTGAGATCCTCAGCCATGTGGAGGACCAGGTCAGGTCACCTCCCTTAGAAGGAGAAAAGGAAAGGTCCTGGTCTAGGGCCTGGCCATCTGGAGAGTGGATGGAGGCTGTGGGGGAGGGAGAATGTCACAAAGCCGGGGGTCGACTCTGACTTGAATCCTGTAAAGGCAAACGCTGATGGAGGCTGCTCCTGCATTGATGATCCTGGTGTGAAGCAGGTGAGCATTCGTGAGCTGCAGCAGGACTGCTGGAGCAGCGGCGCTGGCAGGCAGGTCTAGTGTAGGCCGTATTTCTAGCCGATGAGTCCTCACTGGGCCAGCAGCGTTGGTGAGTGTGGGGCTGGTCCCTGGGCCTGGTGGTGTGGCTAGATTCCCTGCTGGGGAAGTCCCAGTGGCCTGCACGTTTGGAGACCAGGAGCCTCAGTCGGGCCCAGGGAGCATGGGCCTCTGAGGACCCAGAGTCAAATTCGGCCACGCAGGGCCTCCTCATGCACAGGGATCGAGGGGACGAGCTGGAGTGCGAGGAGGCTGCAAAGCATGACAAGTCCTCCAACTTTGGTGGGGGGGGTGTGGTGTGCCTGTGGCCTCCACAGCATCACCTGCAGGCACTGGGAGCAATTGGCAGTCCCCTGAGTGGGTGGATGCATGGATAGCAGTCTCCACAGCTGGAATGGCGGCCAGACTTTGTGCTGGCAGCATCTCGGGTATGGAAGGTGCTGCCGAGGAGCGCGGATCTGGGGAATCCAGAACTGGGACCACAGGCGTCACATTCAGGGATGCCCCAGAGTCCAGGATCCGCAGGCGGTCCTGGGTGGCCTCTGGTGTCAGGGAGGCAGGGTCCTTTGTGATGCAGCGCTTCTTTCTACTTGCAAGGGCTGTGACACCAGAGGGGCCCTCACCCAGCAAGGCTGCTCTCTTCCTAGCCCTGCAGGGCTTGGAAGTGCCTTTGGTAGGGGGGTTGTCGGCCTCAGAGGCTGTAATGGTGATACAGGCCCTCTACCACAAGGCCTGTTGGAGGCGCATGGCCCTCTGCCGCCACGTCTATTTTTTAAAGGCCTGGTGGTGTGGGCAGGTCTCTACAATGTGCTCCTCGTCGAAGCAGAGGAGGCACTTGGAATGCCCATCGTTGGTGGGCATTCGGGCCGTGCAGGAGGCACAGCAGCATAGAGCGGAGTTGGCCACGTGGTTCAAAAGGGAATGTACATGGCAGAGAGAAAAAGAAAAAACAAGAGGAGGAAAACATGCAGAGAAGAAGAGAGAAAGAAAAAAAGAAGATGGCGAATCAGGTGAGTGGAACAAGTGGAAAGTCTGATCTGAGCTGACTTGAAGTGCGGTTGAAAAGGAACTGAAGGACTGGGCAGGAGCCCCTCCCCTCCTTATGCTGCCTGTGCAGGGTGCAGGCCAGGCTTCCGCCCACTCCATGGTGCCAAGCTTTGGAAGCTTACTCCAAATGAGGTCTTGTGCTCTGCAGCAAGTCCATAGATGTGATTACACAGAGACCACAACAAAGAACTTTGCAAGTAGGGCAATTCTCCTGAAAGGCTCAGATGGACTGATCATTATGGAACCTTGATGTGGCTAGTGTTCTATAAGAATGGAGTATTTTAACATGGGGAAGTGCTCAAATTTGTGGGACTATGCAACTTCACATGGTAGTCAAGGCGGATTCTCACCACAGGTTGCAGTGAAATTATAGACAAGTACACTGGAAGCATCTTAAATTTCTATAGGAATAGTCATCCTTCTTCATAAAGGTAGAATGTTGCGGTATATACAGCTGCATTCAATCTCATTAACATTACTGTGGATCTTTCACTCATGGTACAGCAGAGGAATACAGAGATGATTATTATTACACTGCATTTATATCCCACCTTTCTTCCCTTTGCAAGACATCCAAGAAAGCTTACAAATTTCTCCTCCTTTGCATTTTATTCAGACAACAACCCTATGAGGTAAGTTAGGTCAAGGTGCAGTGACTGGTCCCAATAGATTTCATGGCTGACTAGAACCCTGATCTCCTGAGTCTCAGTCCAGCACTCTTAATCATGTTAATAATTTTATCTGAAATATAAATAATTATTACATTGATATGTTTATATGCAGTACAAACATGTGTAATTCTATGAAGGATTTTACAGTATTAGTTGTACTACAAGCTACTGCAGATTGCACATGTGGATTGCTCTTTGCTTTGTTCTATCCTATTAAAGTTTCCAGGAATTAGTAGTAATCCTCCATGTTTTGAGGCCAGCCTTATGAGCACCTCTATATTTAAGGATGGGATAGTACCTGGAATAAGGTCAATTAATTGCAAGGCACCATTTTAAGGATACAGAAGGACTCTATGCAGATAACAAGTCTAACTCAATGGAACTGGGCAGCAGTAAGCAAGATTTTTCCTGTTGGAAGCTCAACCTATTTCTGAATTCTGAGTTAGGAATGAACGAACTTTGGATTGAAAAGGGTCCACAAATTTTCAATTTAGATTGAAAAGGATCTACCAAAGGCCCCACCTATGGAATGCGCTCCCCAGAGAGGTCTGCCTGGCGCCGTCGTTATTTGTTTTTCGGAGCCAGGCTAAGACCTTTTTATTTAAAACTTATTTTAAGTGTTAATTTATTATGGAAGATTTTTAAACATTTTTAAGCCGAGATGCACCGGGTTTTAATATTTTTAGTGTATAAATTTTTATATGATTTTGTTTGTTTTAGTTTTTGTTGTGAGCCGCCCCGAGGCTTTGTTGCGATGGGGGCGGCATAGAAATGTTTTAAATAAATAAATAAATAAATAAATAAATAAATAAATAAATATTGACTAGCCAACCAAAATATGCTTCCCAATGGCATTTTGACATTTGTTTGATCTTCAGAGATGCACAGCTCAACATGACCTCAGGAGAGATCCATGGTTCCCTGTCATTATGGTGAGCTTAGCAGGTACTTGATGCAATAAAACTGTCTCCTTTTTCCAAAGGACAGCAAAAGATTAGGATGAACTCACTTTGGTCTGAGGCAGATACCAGAGTAAGAAATATGCCTGCCACTAGAGAGCACATTTGTGAATTCCTAAAAACAAGTAAGAATTAGAGTCTTGCACTGAGCCAGACAAGTTCAAAATAGAGTCAATCCCCTTGTGTGCAGACTCTGAGCCCAAAGAAGCTCAAAGTCTGTACATAGCTTGCTTTAAGTTATGTTCACTAACATTAGATAAGAAGTCTAACAGTTCATTTTTTCTGCAAAATTGAAAATTATATTTTCATGAAGCATATCAATTAGTACCTGCTGGGTAATGTATTTATTCTGCAAGCTTTTCTTTAGGGAAAGAAAGAAAAGCAACAATGTCAGGAATTCTCTCTTTCCCAATCTGAACATACCCTTTCTGTATAGTTGTTATTGTTAAAAGAAGCATTTGAATTTTCAATACTCAATGAAGTGTACTGTAGTCTTCTGCAAGTCACACAAGCACACACACATACAAACAATGTAGCAAATGCCATACCGAAATCCACAACTGGTTTTATTGCCTTCCTAATTTTATGGCTTCTGTTCTGTACAGGTGATAATATTCCACCAACTACAAAGCCTCCTGAAACAAGAGAAAATATAAAGGATTATTTCTGGGTAATAACAACTTTATATTTTTGTTTTGAATGGGTCTGTGGCTGCATAATAAAATTAAACCAATGCTTTTGTGAATCAAGGCAACGTGATATGCAACAACTGGCATAATGGCGTGAACAAGGCAGACTGATATTGATGAAAACCATCTCCCTTTAAGATGTCTCATATCAGAGATGGACAAATTTGGTCGTTTAGGAACCTATCTCTGTCCTCCACTGACCTACCACATTCAGTGTGGGGCAGGAGGAAAATAAAGAAAAAGGTATGGTTGCTATTACAACACACCAATTTTGTCACTACTGTAGTTTTGCTGCTGAAACCATAATTTTTAAAACATGTGTTTTCCTCTGTGGGGAGGAGAGATAGGAGGGAACAATTGTGGGTCCAAAGGGGACTGCACTGGGGAACTACATGTAGCCCATCCATTGCCCATCCTGTTTTAATATGTAGTATGCCCTAGAGTACCTTTACTTAGCACAATGTTTATTTCATGATAACACCTCTCAAATGCAGAAGCCATTATTGGGCAGAAAGGATAGCCTGTAATCTGGTTTTCTGGAGATAAAAACCCTTCTATCATTGAAAGGCAATCCAAGGAGAGGAGATTCCTGCAAATTGGTGACAGAGCACAGGGAGGGTAGGGTGCTAAACTTCATGAAAGCATGTGGCCGCTGAATGACTTATACTAGTACCAAGCAAAGGCCATGCTATCTCTTACTTGTATTATGTGTGCTGCTAGCCCCCATGTCTCCTGTTCTCCAAGTAAGGACATCTGATCCCCCATCACCCAACTGCTACAATGCACTGGAAGCCTTTTTACATCTAGCCATTGCTGACTAGCAAATGCTACATCCTAAAAATCAAAACTTTCATTAATAAGTTTTTAAAAGAAATTAAAACCTCACCCTGATTAAATAAAACAAGTAGATATAAGAAATATCAGTGCAGGGAACATAATATTCCTGATCTCTCAAGCTTGGTTAAAGATCAAGGACACTAAGCAACATTACCACTCTTTCTTAGCAGCTCTTCTCTTCCGTCTAATATATTATTATTCCTTTGGGAACATTAATAACAATTAAATTTTATATTGCTATCCAGATTAAACATAGTTAACGTAATCCAGGATTTTCAGCCAAGCTGAAGCAGGATACGAAAGAACTTTATATGTAACATTAGTGCTCAACAACGTGTATGTATGTACTTAATTTCTATACCACCCAAAATCTGAAACTCGCTGTATATACCACCATTGCTCAAAGCATAGGTTTGGGCTTTCTAAGGGCAGCATGGGTGGGTAGGGTGGAGGGTGTGAAATGCCAGAAAAGGAGAGAGGAAGAAGATCTTGTAACGGAAAAAACAGCAGCAGAAATTTAGCGTTGCACCAACGAAAGACGTCATGCTAACAATGGATGGTGCAGAGACAGTCACAGCAGCTTCTATGCTTGCCCTTCCTTGGTGAACTGGCTTTGGAATGGAAACAGGAATTCTTTTCCAGGCATAGAAACAAAGCAAGTCAGAAGGGGCCACCTGGGCTATCTAGTTTGACCCCCAGCTCCGCTCATGACATGTCTGCGGTGTGCATGTCTAGCCTATCCTTGAACCCCCTCACTGATTGAGCTTCAAACACTTTCCTTGGAAGCCCATTCCACACCCTTGGGGTCCTAACTGTCAGGAAGTGCTTCCTGGCATCCAAATGGAACCTTGGTTCCCTGAGCTTTGCACCGTTGGAGCACGTCCTGTCTTCCTCTGCAGGGGAGAACAGGTCTCTACCCATCTCCATGTGACATCCCCTCACGTACATGTATGTTGCCAACATATTCCCTCTGAGTCTCCACTTCTCCAGGCTGAAGAGACCCAGTTCTCTCAGTCTCGCCTCATACGGCATCCCCTGCAAACCGGCCACCAACCTTGTGGCCCTACGCTACATTGACTCTAACCTGGCTATATCCTTTCTGTAATGAGGGGCCCAAAATTGAGCACAATACTCCAGCTGCGGGCGCACCAGAAATGTTTAGAGTGGTAGTAATACCTCTCTCGATCTAGAAGCCACACTTCTGGCTATGCAACCAAGGCTGGCGTTCGTCCTCTTGACCACCACATCACACTGCTGACTCATGTTTAGCCTGCAGTCAACCAGCCCCCTGAGGTCCCTTTCACAAGTGCCACTCTCCAGCCACTTGTCCCCTAACCTGTACTTATGACACCTATTCCTATGCCCCAAGTGCAAGACCTTGCAATTATCCACATTGAACGCCACCCTGTTGTCTCCTGCCCACTTCCATAGTATGTCCAGATCCTTTTGGATCTGGAGTACCTGCTCCTCAGTTGTGGCCACTGCTCCAGTTTTAGTGTCGTCTATGAATTTGATCAGCAGACTGTTCACCCCTTCTTCCATGTCATTAATGAAAAGATTAAACAGGATCGGCTCCAGGACAGGGCAATGGGGGACCCCGCTTGTCACTGGACACCATCCCGATGATTCCCCGCTAATGGTTACCCTCTGCTTTCGGTCAGTCAACCATGCCCTAATCCATCGGACAATGCTTTGGTGCATCCCAAAACTCCTCAGTTTCTCCACCAGGATATCATGGGGCACTTTGTCAAAGGCCTTGCTGAAATCCAGGTATACCACATCCACTGCATCCCCTCCATCTAGCCATCTCAAAACCTTGTCATAGAATTCCACAAGGTTTGTCTGGCAGGACCTGTTTTTGCAGAAGCCATGTTGTGTGGCTGTCAGCCTCCCTTCCCTATCTAGCATCACTAGATCTCTCTGTGTTATGAACCTTTCCATTGTTTTTCCTACAATGGACGTAAGGCTAACAGGTCTGTAAGTCCCCATGTCCCTTCTACTATCCCTTTTGAAAATTGGGACCACTGATGCCACCCTCCAGTCCTCTGGAACGTCACCCGTTCTCCACGAGGCCTCAAAAATGGAGGCCAGCAGGCATGAGAGAACCCCTGCCAACTCTCTAAGTATTCTTGGGTGTAACCTGTCAGGACCTGGTGCCTTTGTAATGTCCAATGCCCTGAGGAGCCCCTCAACTTGAAGGGGGGTAACTAATCTGTGTCCCTAAGTCCCCAGCCTCATCTAATCTCCTATGCGGATCTCCCCCATCCTGCCTTGGAGAGAACACAGAGGCAAAATACTTATTTAGCATCTGTGCCTGTTCTCTCATATCAGTCACTGGATCTCCTTCCTCCTTATTTAGTGGTCCCACCACTTGTCTCCCCTTCCTATTTCCCAGAAAACAGGTCCCAACCCACTTCTGCATGACATGCCCTCATGTACCTATATGTCACCAACAGATCCTCTTGGAGTCTCCTCTTCTCAAGGCTGAAAAGACCCAGTTCCCTCAGTCTCGCCTCATATGGCTTCCCTTGCAATCCTGCCCCCATCTTTGTGGCCCTACACAGGACTAATTCCAACCTGCCGATATCCTTGCTGTAATGTGGAACCCAGAACTGAGGAGGGTATGGGGAATTATATACCCCCATTTGTTGTGGGTGCACCAGAGTAGTATAGAGTGGCAGTAATACCTCTCTCAATTTAGAAGCCATGCTTCTGGCTATGCATTCAAGGGTGGTGTTTGCCTTCTTGACTGCTGCATCACACTGCTGACCCATGTTTAGACTGCAGTCAGCCAGTACCCCTAGATCCCTTTCACAAGTGCTGCTCTCCAGCCACTTGTCCCCTAACTTGTACTTATGACATCCATTCCTATGTTCCAAGTGCAAGACCTTGCACTTACCTGCATTGAACACCATCCTGTTGCTCCCCACCCACTTCCATAGTCTGTCCAGATCCTTCTGGATACAGAGTACCTGCTCTTCAGTTGTGGCCACCACCCCCATTTTAGTATTGTCTGCAAACCTGATCAGCTGACTGGCCACCCCCCCTTCCAGGACATTGATGAATAGATTGAAGAGGATCAGTCCTAGGACATAGAACTGGAATTCCCCGCTTGTCACTGGCCACCATCCTGATGATTTCCCACAGATAGTTACTCTCTGCTTTTGGTCCATCAACTGTGCCCTACTCCATCAGACAGTGCATCAGTCTATCCCAAAACTCCTCAGTTCCCTTCCCTCCCTCCCTTCCCTATCTAGTGTTACTAGATCTTTCTTGATTATGACCCTTTCCATTGTCTCCCTAGAATGGACTTAAGACTAACTGGCCTGTAATTCCCCATAACCCCCCTGCTACCCTTTTTGAAAGGCCTAAAAAAAGGAGGCCAACGAGTGCAAGAGTACCCCCGCCAACTCCCAAAATACTCTTGAGTGTAACCCATCAGGGCCTGGTGCCTTTGTAATGTCCAGTGCCCTAAGGAGCTCCTTGACTTCAAGGGGGCTGACTCTAACCTGTGCCCCTAAATACCCACATTCATCCAGTCCTCCATGTAGATCTCCCCAAACCTGATTTGGGGAGAAGAAATAAGGAAAATAATAATTTAGCATCTGCATGTTCCCTCACATCAGTCATCAAATCCCGTTCTTCCTTATTAAGTGGTTCCACTGCCTGTCTCCCCTTCCTCTTGCTATGTACATGTTGATACAAGCAATTTTTTTTTTTTGCTCCTGATATTCTGCAAGTCTCAGTTCATAATCAGCCTTAGCCTTGAGAAGACTTGTTCTGCAATGAGCCTCCTCCTCCTGGTATTCACTTTTGTCTGCTTGCCCCAGTGCCCATTTCCTACAGAGGTTCCTCTTACATCTAATCCCTCTTACCACCTCTTTTCAAATACATGGCGGTGCCCTCCTGCCTTGCTAACTGGCAGTATCAAAGCAGACCTCCTTATACCGTCAATAATAAACTAATAGCCAAAACACTATGTTCTTTTCAAATATTCTGTGCATACCCACCTAAGAGATCATAGGATCATAGAACAGTAGAGTTAGACGGGGTCAAGAACATTTTGTCTAACCCACTGTTGCATCAGGACATCCATTTACACCATCTCAGATGACTATCCAGTTTCTTTTTTAACCTCTCTAGTATAGGAGAGCGCATGAACTCTCTAAGCAACTAGTTCCACTATTGTATTGCTCTGATAATGAGGAAACTTTTCCTGATATCTAGCCTGAATCTGAGTTGTCACAACTTCAGTGGATTATTCCATGTCCTACACTCTGGCATCAGCGAGAAGAGATCTTGACCTTCCTCTTTGTGACAGCCTTTGAGGTACTTATAGAGGGATGTCATGTCCCCACTCAGTCTATTCTTCTCAAGGCTGAACATGTTCCGTTCTCTTAGTCTCTCTTCATGCAGCATTTTTGTCAAACCCTGGATCATTTTTGTTGCTCTCTGCTGGACCCTTTCTAATTTTTCTGCATCTTTCTTAAATCTTAGTGTCCAGAGGTGGACACAGTATTCCAGATGAGTTCTGACTAGTGAGGTGTATAGAGGAACTACTACTTCTCGTGATTCAGAAGTAATACTGTTGTTAATGCATCCCTAAACAGCTTTGCCCTTTTGGCAGTGGCATTGCATTGCTGGCTCATATTTAACCTATTTTCCACAATTACTCTGAGATCTTTTTTTCCAGTTCTCTTAAGCCACATATTCCCCATCTTGTATGGATGCTTTTACTTTCTTCTTCCTAGCTGAAAGAGTTGACATTTGTCCTTATTGAATGCCATCCTATTGCTTTGAGCCCAGCATTCAAGTTTATCAATATCGCCCTGGATCTTTATTATCTTCTAGGTTACTATCTATTCCACCCAGTTTTCTATCATTTGTAAAATGATTATTGTTGCTTGTACTTTCTCATCTAGATCATTAATATAGATGTTGGAAGCGCACTGGAACCTTACGGCACCCCACTAGTTACCTCCCTCCAGTTTGAGAAGGTGCCATTGATGAGCACTCTTTGTGCCTGATTTAGCAGACAATTTTGAATCCATCTAATAGTTTTTCCATCTAGTCCAGTTTTTGTTAATTTGCTGAACAGGATGTTGTGGGGCACTATGTTAAAAGCTATGCTAAAGTCAGGTCAGATTATGTCTGGTATTCCCTCTGTCCATCTGGGAGGTAATCCAATCAAAATATGAGATTAAATTAGTCTGACAGGATTTATTTTTGATAAATCCATGTTAGCTTTTATATTGCATTTTTTAAACTGCCTGCAGACTGATTTTTAATAATATGCTCCAGAACTTTTCCATGGATTGATATCAGACTAACATGTCTGTAGGTCCCAAGTTCAGCATTTTTCACCATGTTGTAGATGGGGAAAACATTAGCTCTTCTCTAGTCACTTCTCCTGTTTTCCAAGGTTTCTCAAAGATAATAGTGGTTCCAAGAATTCTTCCACTAGCTCTTTTATGACTTTGGGATGGAGTTCATTGGGCCCTGGAGAGTTGAATGTGTTTATTCCATCTAGATCATGGGTCCTCAAACTACAGCCCACCATGCTCATTTATCCAGCCCGCCTCAAAGCTTTTGGACTCGTTTGGACAAAACGATCTCCGAGCGAGTCCAAAAGTTCTGAGCTGGCGCAGGCACACTCAGTAGGGAGACGGGCGCGATCATGGTCGTGCTTGGGTGGGGGTGGGGAGATAGCTGTGCTCGTGCTCAGGGGGGGCGGAGATGGCCACGCCCACCTTCCCTGCACAAGCATGACTGCGATAGCTCCCATCTTCCTTGCACGAGCACAATCAAGCCCATCTCCCCCCACAGCATGATCACACCTGTCTTCCCACCCCCCCAGCATGATCACAGACATTGTACCTATGTCCCTTGAATATGGACATGCTCTTCTCCACCTCATCTTGGGCTTCTGCTGCAGCCCAAGCAAGAAGAGCAAACATTTTTTAATTTTTAAATTATTTTTAACATTTTAATTAATTTTTAAATTAATTTTAGTTTTAATTAATTTTAATGTGCAGTGTGCATAGGAATTCATTCATATTTTTTTCAAACTATAGTCTGCCCCCCCCCCCAACAGTCGGAGGCACAGTGAACTGGCTCCCTGTTTAAAAAGTTTGAGGACCCCTGATCTAGATATTCCTTGACCTGACAGTCTTGGGCTGCTATCTCTCACTTTCAGCTTGTATTTCCTCTTGGTTGTAGATTTTCTTGTGGGAAAAGACTGAGGTGAAGTAGGAATTGAGCATTTCTGCCTTTCCTTGTCGTCTGTTATCACTATGCCATCCACTTTAAGTAGTTGGGTACCTTTCTCTTTTATGTCTTTTGTTTTGGATTTATCTGAAGGCTTTCTTCTTGTTCTTAGCATCCCTTGCTATTATTAGTTCATTTCATGGTTTAGCCTTCCTGATACTATTCCTGTAATTCCTTACTGTTTGTTTATATTCTTCCTTTGTGGTCTGGCCCCGCTTCCACTTCCTGTACATGTTCTTTCCTTCAGGCTGTCACTTAGCTTTTCATACAGCCATGTGGGCTTCCTCTCTTGTCTTCTATACATTTTCTTGTTGGAAGGTTCATAGTTGTTTGGAGAGTCTCCTTTTTCAAGATTTCCCACTCCTTTTGGACTCTTTTTCACTTGAGTTGCCATGGCACCTCATTGTTCTGAGTTTGCTAAAATTGGCTTTTTTAAAGTCCAAAGTTCGAGTTTGGCTGCAGTTAATTTTTGTGTCCTTCATACTTGAGAATTCAAGTATCACAGGGTCACTTTCCCCCAGAGTTCGCATGCCTGCTATTAGGTCATCCATGTTAGTATTAAATTGAGAAAAGCTGTTCCTCTCGTTCCATCTTCTACCTTCTGCTGGAGAAAGTTGTCAGCAACACATGTCAAGAACCTCTTGGAGGGGCCATGTTTGGCAGAAATTGTCTCCCAGCATGTATCAGGGAAACTGAGGTCCCCCATGATGACTATATCATTCTTCTTGGAAATGTTGGCAGGTTGCTTTTCGAAGGTAACATCCTTGTCCTCTTTTTGACTGGGTGGATGGTAATAGACACCAATAGCTAAGAATTTCTTATGTTTTGCTACCTTTAAATTAAGTCAGATGCTTTCTGTGGGGCTACTAAGTTCCTCCTCTTGTATTTCTGTGCAGATACACATGTCTGTTATGTATAGTGTGACTCCACCTCCCTTTTTGTCATTTTTATTTTTCTTGAACAAGTTGTATCCATCAATGGTAGTGTTCCAATCATTTGAGTTGTCAATATTCATATAACATTGTAATTGCCCTTGAGTACTATGAACTTAAGGTCATGTTGTTTCCCATGTACCAGGCATTAGCATATAGCCATCCAAGTTCATTTTTGTGGTGCTCTGGTTTTCTTCTTGTTTTCTACTTTATTGAGAGACTGGTATTAGGTCAGGCTTGAGGTTGTTTCTCTGCTGAAATACTTAAATCTTTGCCAGGTGATAGTATGCCATGCTACATGTCTCCCTCCCCACTATGATTCTGTTTCTGATTAACCTTTCCATGTAGTGGCCAAACACATGCTTTCTGTTTTTGTCAGGTGCAGTCCATCATTTGCCAAGAGTCCGTCTTCCAGGAAAATTATCTTGTGGTCCCAGAATCCATATCCTTTTTTATAGCACCACCCTTGTAGCCTGTCATTCACTTGAAGGATTTTTCTTTCCCTGTCAGTTTTTCTTCCATGTATGGGTAGGATTGGGGAGAAGACTATCTGGGTCCCAGAGTTTTTTATTTTTCTTCCTAGTGCTTCCAAGTCTGATATTATTTCATCAAAACTTCTCCTCACAGTGTCATTAGTTCCCATGTGGATGAAATGGAAGGTATATTTGTCAGTGGGTTGCATGAGATGTGTAAACTTATTGGTTATATCTTTAATCTTGGCACAAGGGAGACAGGATACGTGGTGATTCTTTGGGTCATCACAACATACATATTTTTCCATCTCGCACAACACAGAATCTCTCACAACTATCACTCTTCTCCTTTTTCCCAGTGGGTTTGGAAACTCAGTACAGCAACTTTATAAGGGACCAAAGTTTAAAAGGTTGTAAACAACTGATATAGAACACACAAAGTGCTTGAATTCCATTTTGATATTATGTTCCAGTTTGATGTTATCTGACTAGAAATCACAAACAGAACATTTAGAAGGAATTAGGTCCAAAGTTATAGTACAATCCCACTATATTTGGAGAAATATCATTTACCGTATTTTTCGCTCTATAAGATGCACTTTTTTCCCCTCTAAAGTAAGGGGAAATGTCTGTGCGTCTTATAGAGCAAATGTGTGTGTGCCCGACGCCCGGGACACTGCCGGCCCGCCTGCACCATGTGCCACCACCTGGCCGGCATGCGCTCGGCGTGCTGCTCCACCCCCCACCCCCCACGGCGCAGGTGAGAGCTGTGCCACTCAGGGTGAGCGGTGCGGAGGAGGAGGAGCCATGGGCTTTAACCCGCTGGCCACAAGGAGAGACGGACTGCTCACCCCCACCGCCCGGGAAGACCTGCCACACCGCCTGGAAGACCACCGCCGGCACACTGCTGGCCCAGCTGCACCACACCTGGCCGGCATGCGCTTGGCATGCCCTGCTCCGCCCCCCTCCTCCGGCGCAGGTGAGAGCTGTTAATCACAGGTCGGTGTGTGTTTTCAAATGGCAACCCCTCTTTTAATGAAGCCCATGGGGAAGTGATGGGGAATGTGCCTGTGATTATCAGGAAGCTTTCCATGCATCCCTTCTCTAAAAACTAGGTGCGTCTTATGGTCAGGTGCGTCTTATAGAGCGAAAAATACGGTATTTATTAAATTTCTAACCCACCCAATAGGCATAAGACTCTCTGGGTGGGTTACAGCAGAAAAAAATAGTTTTAAATGGGCACTGAATTTTGGCATTATTATACATGTTAATTTAATAGCAACATTAATGGCTCCATTTGTCATATGTAACTCAAGGCATATCATATAGAGAAATTAGCACCTGAATGGCTTGGCTTATACTGCACACGTTCTCCTCGCCAGTACTCCAATGGCTTAACACGCCTTCTTTTGGTCCGTCGAACATTGGGTGTGTTGGTAGGCAAAACTAAATCAAGAAGCAGGAATGGGTGTAAAAAGATAAAATTCATCAAGAACAGGCAACATTCGTAGCTTTTGTATACAACACACCTTATAATTAATTCTTCAGCGTAAAACCATTGCACATTAATGTAACTTAACCATTAAAAATATTTTTAGCCTTTCTTCTTCCAAGAAGCTCCTATTAGTATACATAGTCCCCTTCTTTATATCTCACTACAACTTGTGAGGTAGAATAGGGTGAAAATGATTAGCTCAGGAACATCAAGTGAAGTCTGCGGCAAATAAGGATTTGAACCTATATCTGCTGAGTCTAAAGTCCAGCTGCCTAGCCGCAACACCACACTGTGTTTCTATATGGCTATGTAAGCAGACAGAAATTCTACAACTCCCATCATGTCCCTGCCAGAGTTGCATGGAACTTACCTCGTACATGCATCGTTTCATGGTATTTTTTTAAGGCTGATTTTAACCCCCTTTAAGAACTCAAGTTCTCTTTCAGGTTTCAAAGTATTCACAAGCACACAATACTATTTGGTGATGGAAATGTTCATGTATTTGGGCTTTATGACTCTTCTTCAGGCAGAAAATTTATATTTGTTTGTTTGTTTGTTTGTTTATTTAGGGGACTTCTATGCCGCCCCATTTGCCAAAGCCTCGGGGCGGCTCACAAACCATAAATAAATAGAATACAATAAAACTATATAAATTAACAATATAAATTTCTAGCATTATTTACTTCCTTTTTAGATTATACAATTTATACAAAAAAAATCTAAATAAAGATAGAATCCAGAGAACAATAAAACTAGTTTCATGAAGCCAAGGGGATTCGAGATATGTTTTCCCTCAAATAGCAACCCCCATATTTTTCAAAAAGAAAAAAAAAACAAAAAAACAGTTTATCATATGACCAGGATTCCACAAATCTGGTTGATATAGTGGCTCTGCACTTCCTCCTAATTAAACTACTGTAGAACCTTTATCCCTAATTATCCTTTATCCCTGTCCCTGAGGAAAGACAGGCTGAAAAAACACTCTCTCTGTGTGCTCAGATCATGCTTTTTCACACAACAGAATTAACTACAGTATTTACTACCACAAGGTGTTTTGATGCTTTCTGTCATGGTGGTCTTCCCTGCTCCATCCAAGCAGATCAGGACAAAGTATTATGTTAAAACTGACCTCCGAGGATGACTTTATGATATAAAAGATGAATCATCACAGAAGCAAATAACAAAAGAAACAAGCAAAATTAGGGAGAAATGTGGCTTAACAAAGTTGATTCCAAACTGAACATGCCTCTTCCCTTCCAAACAAACAAGCAAACCCCACATCTGAGGTGGATCATTTTGCATGTGGGCTAATTACCCTGACTGCTCAGTTCATCTGCCCTCTTAAATTATCTGACTAATGATGTCGTATCAGCAAGTTTAATAGACTTTTCCACAGAACTTTAAACTGTCTGATTCTGAGCAATTCTCTGGCTTATATCTCTGGGACACCTGGTTTTAACAAATCAGTTGTGAATTCCAGCCCCTCCTCTAATTCTGAATCAGAATCCAGTTCAACAAGTTTTCTAATCTACTGCCAATGAGGAGTCCTTTACCAAGATTGCTTACACACAGGAGGGTTTATTATAGCATCTTCCTTGTAAAATTTTGACATTGGACAGAAGATAACTTAAGAAAATTGAACGTCTTTTCTAAAGCATCATTTTGAGTGTGAAACATGATGGAAATGTACTGGATATAGCTTCTAAATGCATGAAAGCCTTTTGTTACTCATTTTGTCTAACTGAACTGCCATGAGTATAGTCCCCTGCATCAATATAAAGTAAATACTTTAAAGATCAATTAATATTTGTGTCAGTACTAGAAAAGAAGACAGAGCATTTAATTCCTCCATCTTACGAAGAGATCACAAGGTACAAGTTCTAATTAGGTCATTTTATGCATTCTCATTCTTTTTAAACAGACAAAATCTTACCCAGTTTGTGCTTCAGTAAATTTAAAAATGATGCATCCAAATTCTTATCCAAATCTTCAGATTCATCTAAAAATATAGGTCATACAAACATCTAGATTCAATGCTTCAGCAGTATTTAGTGGCATAATCCTACCTATGTTTGGACAGAAAGGAGTGCCTATGCTTGTTAAAAGAATTTTAAAAACGCAACAAAGCATACGATGAAACTGAAATAACCCATATTTCAATTTCCCCAGCTGCACCGTTTATTAGGATTTGTGGAAAGGTGTAATTTACTTTAACCTTGTTTACAACAGGCATATTGGGAAAATGATAAACATCTTACTAAGGTTTGACACATTGTCTTAAACAGAAACATTATACAGTGGTACCTCGGCTCACACGCCTTAGTTCATGACCAAATTGGGTCATGAACAAAAATTTCATAAACGTTTTGACTTAGGTCGCAGACTCCGTATTGGGTGGCAGCTGCAATCGTGGCCACCTCCACCCCCTCAAGTGAGAAGATGGCTGAGATCGCGCCCGTCTTTCCTGTAGGAGTGCAACTGAGATCTCGGTCATCTCTCCCACCCCAGCATAATCATGTTCATCTGCCCCTCCTGAGCGCACCTGCGTTCGTGCCCGTCTCCCCCCCGCATGCCCGCAATCACATCCATCTCTCCCCCTCCAGCGCGCTGGGGTGATGGGTGCATGCAGGGATGATGGGTGCAATCGTGGTCATGCTGAGGGGGTGGGGAGATGGCCATGCTCATGCTCGGGGTGGGGTGGGGTGGAGGGAGATGGCCGCAATCTTTGTTGTTCTTTGTCACTTTGCTTTACATTTTTCTGTTTTAAAAAATAGTTACAGAACGGATAAACCTTATTTACATTGAACCCCATGGGGAAATTTAACTTGGCTCACAACCAATTTGGGTCACGACCAGAGTCCTGGAATGGATTAAGTTCGAGAGCCAAGGTACCAGTGTAATACTATTCCAGCTATTAAAGATGAGAATGATACGAGGCTATATACCTTTCCCACAGATATAAATTTACATTTTTTAAAGTTTTATTCTGATTTGTTTGGTACACAGTAGGAAAAATCTGAGCAAGATTTGGATGCTTTTTCCATCATGGTAATCTTTCATTCATAAATGCTCTGCAAAAGCAGTTTCCCAGGGTTCCTTTGCACATAGAAAAAATTAGGAAAGGAATTGCCAATATGAATCGCCAGGTCTGAATGAGTTTCAAGTTAAGTGGTATAACACTTTTTTTTTAGCCTCTTAGATCCAAAACTTCATCACCTTTATATTTGTGAATGGAGCTCCCTTTCTTTTTAATTTTTTATCAATGACCTGGAGGAGGGAGTAACCAGTCTGCTGACTAAATTCATGGAAGATACCAAAGTTCAGGTGGTGGCCATAACTGAGGAGCAGGTGATCCAGATCCAGAAGGATCTGGACAGGTTGTGGAAGTGGGCGGGGGACAACAGGATGGCATCCAATGTAGGTAAGTGAAAGGTCGTGCACTTGGAGCATAGAAATGGGTGTCATAGGAGGGGAGACAAATGGCTGGAGAGCAGCACTTGTGATCTTGGGGTACTGGTCGACTGCAGTCTACACATGATTCAGCAGAGTGACACAGTGGTTAAGAAGGCAAATACCACCCTTGGATGTATAGCCAGAAGCGTGGCTTCCAGATCTAGGGAGTTGTTGTTACTGCTCTTCATGACTCTGGTGTGCCCCCAACTAGAGTACTGCATCCAGTTCTGAGCTCCACATTAAAGAAGAATGCAAGTTTAACAACTTACAGGAATGCAAGGGGATGTCATGTGCAGGAGGGCTGTGACCTGCAATGGAGGGCAGGACACATTCTAATGGCTCAAGGAACCCAGCTTCAGGTTGGATGTCAGGAAGTACTTCCTGACAGTTAGGACCCCTGGGATATGGAATGGGCTTCCAAGGGAGATGGTTGAAACCCCATCGAGAGTGTTCAAGGAAAGACTGGACAACCACTTGTTGGGGGTTACATGAGCAGAGACAGCTGAAGCTGGGGGTCAGACTATATGGCCTGGGAGGCCCCTTCTGACTCGCTTTGTTTCTATGTTTCTTTACCATTGAATTAAATTGATTCCTTAATCTGGAAAGGATTGTTGACTCATTTTGCTAATTAACATAGTTATTAAAATATTCACTGCAAATTCAGAGTTTAAAATTCATAATGTATTTTATGATAAACTTGGACAAATGATTTTGATCAATCAGTGGGGGTTGAGTATGGCTTTTTGACATTTTTAGATTTACGTGCCAAGTATGATTTGCTTGTTAAAGCTGAATGGCAACACTTGTAATAACACTATCTGTTGGAATTTAATTTTGGCCACACATATTCTACAGCATCACAGTTTCCTCCAATATTTGAAAAATTTACTGAGCCTGATCAGTAAAAACTCACAATATAAGTATAAACTCAACAGTAGATCTTTGTAAATATATATTATTGGTGAATAAATATGATATACAGAGTTGAAAGCAAAATGAAATAGGGAACTTATTCAATCTAATCAAAAGATTATTTCTTTAGTACCCATATATGAAATTGCAACAAAGGTCAGGTTACATCTTGTCCCATGTTTAGAGGATGCCACAATGTCTCTTTAATAAGGCTTTACTTTTAGCAGTTGGCTCAATGCTGGAGGTGTAATATACCTAATTTTTGCTTTGCTAATATGCTTTGCTAATATCTTGTAGCTGCCTCTTTTGGTGAGTTGGTTATAATACACACCAACTTGCACTGCAACATTCTCTAATATTTATTGAGGTTTGAATCCAAGTCAACCTAAATTGATTTTCTGTGCCCTTTTGATAGCTAAAGAACTAATACTCCAGCACTAGAAGTCAGCAATACTTTCAGCATTGAATGGATGGCATATAGATATCAAATGGCTACATGTGGATATTTGGTTTTTGTTGAAATGGATTTATAGTAGATTTATTCAAAACAGCATAGTAACATTTATCTTTAAATATCACTTTCTTTTTATGGTTTGTTCAAACTTGCTGTATTGTGTCTTCAAGCTCGTGTTTAGGTGAGGGGCCATTTCTAGTAGCAGTCAGGAACATGTATTTATGTAAAGAGAAAATGAAACTGCCGTGTGCATTTCTAACTCTATGTACAAATATATAATAAAACAACTTGGAATGTACAATAGCCACATTGATCAACATTACCTGAAGTGGAATCCTCCTTGTTAAACATCATTGCATGTCTGGAAGACCTTTTCTTACTACACACTGGGCCACTTAAAAAGAAAAAAAGTTTCAATGAGAGGAAAGTAAAATCTGAAACATTTGACTTGTAAATCAGAAGTCCTAGGTATGAGAGGACAATACATTCAGAACATAACATTCTTGAAACTATTTCAGAGAATCCCTGAGGGGCCAACATTCCAGTGGAGAGTGGGACCAACATGACAAAAATACAAGCATATTTTCTGTTGAAGAACATACTGCCAGTATTTTTTCTAAAACAGGAAAAAAAGGAACTGGCCAGGTAGTCAGAAAAACCCCCTTCCTTTGCTCCCCAGAGGTATGGCAATCTGCAGAATCCCAGAAGGCCAGAATGGGGACCCAGGTGAGACAGATTTGACCCATGGGCCTGCCATTGCACCCCTGCTTTAACATAGTGGCAGCACACATCCACACCCATTGAGTCAATAATGTTCCAGTGCAAAATCATTGCTACAAACACTGCAAAAGCAAAACTACCTAGCAAAATCCTCTCATGCATACAGGGGAAGGTGACAAACAAGCAAATATAACCTACAGACATTAGCTCCCAAGTTCCAGGCACTTCAGAAGATTTCTGGGTTGAAAACATGAAGGTCTACATATACAGAAGGGAAAACTACCTGATATTATTCATATTTGCATCTGGTGCATAAGAACACCTAAAAGAAATTAATAGTTAATAAGCATCCTAAAACTAGATAATCCATCTACGCAAACAGTCAAAGCCACGAGGAACTACTTAACATCCCATTGGGATGTGAAGACATAGCTAACCAGCACTGAACTGCACAGCACCTAGAAGTTTCTGCTATGTTCAGCAGAACAATTGGTAGCAACCAATTCTAGCAGTGTACCCATGTTAGTCCATTGCACCAGAAACAACAAATAGTCTTGTACCACTAGAACTAACTATTGTGAAAAGCTTTATGAACGAGTCCCCTTGCCCACTCAAGCTTATCATAGTACACATTAATTTTGAGGGTAGCACAAGACTGTTATTTTTGTTTACTAAAGATCACCCTCTTGTCCCCTTTATTTCTCCGTACATGATGAACAAAGCACTAAAAATCATTCATGTATGAATTCCAGATAGAAACAGAAATTCTGAAGAACTTGCTGTACCCCAACCAGCTGTTCAGACATCCTTCAAAAAGAAAACAGGGCACAAGGAGGAAACAAAAGAAATAAAGCTGATAAAGGGCACAATCTTGTGTACAGTATGACAGAAAGCAATTGTATAATTCCCAATATTCCCAAGCCACCCATGTTTTGGGGTGTGGGGCTCTTCTGTCTGCCTTCCCTTTCAATGTTATGGAGAAAAGACTAAACAGAAGCCCCCATCTACAGCCAGGGATCGTTGATGCAACAGGGGCCTCGGCAGGCATGGCTTTTTCCACAATAAGCCATTTTTAGGGGTGAAGGGGGTGTTTTGCCCCTTATGTACAACAGTGAAAACCTGTACTTACAAAAATGACTAGCAAGAGGGAAAGTTCCCCCTCATGAAGCACCCAAGGGGCTACAGGTACCCTACTATGCTGACAGATTGCTCTAAAGGTGCATATATCAGGACAGTTGTCAAAGGCTTTGAAGTAGCCCAACATTCAGAAATGGCCCATACACAGTTCTGTCACCTTAGAAAAGTAGCCTGGCCACAGCAGCAAGAACGGGAAAAACGTCAAATATGAATGGAAATGAATGCATAAGTAAAAATTAAAGAACTTACTGCAGAGGATGCATATTGCTGCTTTGTTGATCCTTGGAGGCATTTAACCTTATTTCTGCAGCACACTGTTCACAAGGATTCTGTTCATCAGATATATTTCCATAATCATTCTCTTCCAAGCTTACCAAAGCAGATGGTGTCTTTTGTGCTTTATTTGTTCTTATCTTATGAAAACTTTTACCCCCTGCATCACACTGATCTTCTTCATGTCTACTTTCAGAACTCTCCTCTAAAACCAGCACCTTGCTTTTCTTTCTAGTGCCCCTAACAGACCTTTTAACATTATTACTTCGAGTTTTTATTTGTTTTTCAGGTAGGCTAATATCTGAAGGCTTCTGCTTCCTTACTGATTTAGTATGGGATGACTGTTGAGCTGCAGGACCAATGATTGTAATGGGTTTCAGAACTGAAAGCTGGTCCTCAGAATGCTTGTTTGCATCCCTAGAATTCAGGCAAACCTCTGAGGACAATGATATAATTCCGCACTCTTGCCTATCTTTATTAAGCTTTTCTACTGATGGTTTCATTTTGGAACATATTTGTTTCACAGATTTTTTACTACAAGGTAATTGTTCAGCTATACTTTGCACAGGTAATGCCACCTTTGAAAAATGGTGGTCTTCTATCAGTTCTTCTGAGTACACATCTCTGTTTGTAAAATACTGAAAAGCTTCCTTACGTATTTCTGCCAGGGGCGTAACTTTTGAGCATTTCTGCCTCATACATTGCTCACTTTGGGAAGGCTCCTGTGCCTGTGCAGTATTTCTAAGAGGCTGAGGCTGCACTGAAAAATCATCGCCCTCTTCCAGTAAAGATGCTAGGTCCTCTGACTGATTTCTGCTTGCAGAGTCACCACAACTCTCATTATTTATTCCTGATGCCTTCTCTTTAGAATCCATTTGCTTCCTTACCTCTTTGTTGGCACTAACAGCCAATTTTGACTGGTATTCTACCATAGTCAGTATTTCTTTATTCCTTGAAGCATTCTTCAATCTATCACTAGTTCTTTCAGCAACCTTAGCTACCTTTGTTTTGCTTTGCTTTACTGGTGTTCCTGCAACTAGTTTCTTGGATGCCTGCCCCACTTTTTTTACACTATCGTGCTTGATTCTTTTTTCCCCTCTAGAGGATGCCTCTGTTAAGATATTCTTCTGAGGCTTTTCTTTCTTCTGGGATGCTGAGATCCAAAATGTAGAAGGCACTCCAAATGATTCCTCTATCACAAACTCACACTCATCTTCTGGTTCTACATCAATTACATTTCTAGGAGGGAGGGAAACACATAAAGGAAATCTCAATGTGTTATTTCAGATTTATTCAAGTTATTTGTGATAAACTAAGATATTTTCCAATAAATATTTTCTTAAGAAAATCAGAAATCATTTCCATGCTATACTAAGCAAACTGGACTTTAGCTAGACAGATTTTACACTCAAGATGGCCTCTGACCTGCCTGAAGAATAAAATTCTGCTTGTATATAGCACTCATCCAGTTTTGGATCAATAAAAAAATCAGGTTCTGATTTAATGACAACAAAACCGAGGCCCTGATTGTAACAGGAAAATTCTCATCTGCTAGCACTTAATCTTGCAAAGAAAACTGCAAAGAAATGAGTCTAACATCCCACCATTGATCAGAGAAATATAACATAAGCAGATTTCCTAGGTTAAGGAAGGAAAAAGACAGGTTCTTTAACTGAACAGGGTAGTCTCGGAGTAGACTTCTGTGCAGATGCACAAAGCATAGCCTCTGAACCTTCTGGAGCCACACAGCCCTGTCAGATACCCTCCCTTGAGACATGAGCCACAAGAGAAATGGTCACTTGCTAACACTACCACTTCCCATTGTATAGGCTCAAATACCTTACTTAGTGAGGCCCATCCATCATTGCAGAGGCTGGCCCTATGTCTCGGAAAAAAGCGCTAAGTTCAAGCCTGCAGCCATCTAAGAAAACTAGTCATATACAATATTCCAAGGTAATCTTGCCTGCTTGCAGAGTCAGCAGTCCCTTGATCTCTTTGCTTACAAAGAAACTGGGCAGCCATCTGAGTGAGAT
The DNA here is from genome assembly GCF_004798865.1 of Varanus komodoensis. Classification (NCBI taxonomy): domain Eukaryota; kingdom Metazoa; phylum Chordata; class Lepidosauria; order Squamata; family Varanidae; genus Varanus; species Varanus komodoensis. Next base: position 2,915,850 of record NW_025336100.1, on the reverse strand, counting down.
GGTATAACGTGGTGTGCTGCAGCAGTAGGGGAATGGACCTAATGGCCTTAATGGCCCCTTCCAACTCTACTATTCTATGATTCTTCGAACCTTCTAGCAGCCCTGTGAGATACCCTCCCTTGAGACATGGGCCTCAAGAGAAATGGTCACTTGCTAGCACTAGCACTTCCCATTGTAAAAGCGCAATGGAGTTATTTAAAAAGTAGTTGAGGAGTTAGTGACTGAAAAATGTGTTGGTGTACGGAATAATAACTTCTTTTCTGAACTCCCATAGAGTGCTAAATGACAGAAAGGTAGATAAATTTGTGAGTTTGAATGTATCAGTTGTACTTGTTTAAAATCCCATGGCTTTACCATATTTGACATATACTTTTTTTTCTTTTTGTACTCTGTTTATGTCAAGATATTCTTTTTAAAAAAGTAAAGGCTCAAATACCTTAATACAATACTATTCTCTAATGAGCTGGTATTTCTATAGTATATCACCTCTTACCGTTGCATAGATCTTTTCACAGCTTCTAGTGATACTAAGGATTCTAAGTGCTTTTTCTGAGTTGATGATGTTGCCAAACTTTTTGGCTGGTCAATGAGCCATTCCTGTGTTTCTTTCCTTCCCTCAGACTCTTCAATGCCTCTAATGTTCTGTAAACTTGTAACAACTGCCTCTTCATCAAAATGGAGCCTGCAAGGGTGTTGGTGGGGAAATAAGCCACATATTTTAATTTGCCAATTTATGCTGGGATTTGTTGTAGAATTTTATCTCTAAAAGCAAAAGGGAGTCATAATATAAATTTATGCATAGTCTTTAATACTGTGATCTGTTCAGATAGAGAGACAGAAATTAGGATTTTTTTTTCAGACACTTGGAAAAAATTGTAAGGAAGGTTCATTACTTACACTGTACTCAGTCCTACTTCTCATCACTGGCAAACATCAACATCCTGGGACACCTTTAGGCTCCCAAATTTATTGTGGCATAAGTTTTTGTGGAGTTCATCAGATGCACACAGTATAATCCCCCGCTTGTATATCAATATATACATAAACATAAAATGCAGTATTTCATTACTTTGTCAGTGTACTGCTGGGAAAAACCAAGTAAATTGTATAAGAAAAAGAGGGAAAAATCCATAGAAACATAGAAACTGAGCAAGTCAGAAGGGGCCTCCCCAGCCATCTAGTCTGACCCCGGTTCTAGCCAGCTCTGCTCATGACATGCCTACCACTTGCAAGTCCAGTCTATTCTTGAACACCCTCACCAATGGGGCTTCAACCACCTCCTGTGGAAGCCCATTCCATACCCTCAGGGTCCTAACTATCAGGAAGTACTTCCTGGCATCCAAATTAAACCTGGGTTCCTTGAGCTTGGCTCCACTGGAGCGCATCCTACACACCTCTGAAGGGGAGAACAGGTCTTTACCCACCTCCGTGTGACATCCCCTCACATACCTATATGCTGCCACCAGATCCCCTCGAAGTCTCCTCTTCTCAAAGCTGAAAAGACATGGAAGAAGGGAGGACCAGTCCGCTGATCATATTTGCAAATGATACTAAAACGGGAGCAGTGGCCACAACTGAGGAGCATGTACTCTGGATCCAGAAGGATCTGGAAAGACTATGAAAGTGGGCAAGGGACAACAGGATGGTGTTCAATGTGGATAAGTGCAAGGTCTTGCACTTGGGGCATAAGAATGGGTATCATAAATACAGGTGAGGGGACAAGTGGCTGAACAGCATTTCTTGTGAAAGGGATCTCAGGGTGCTGGTTGACTGCAGGCTAAACATGAGTCAGCAGTTGGTGTGGCAGTCTAGAGGGCGACCATCACCCTTGGTTGCATAGCTAGAGGTGTGGCTTCTAGATCGAGAGAGGTATTACTGCCACTCTATACAACTCTGGTGTGCCCACAGCAGGAGTATTGTGTTCAGTTCTGGACCCCTCAGTACAAGAGGGATATACCAAGGTTGGAATCAATGCAGCAAATGGCCACAAGGATGGTGGCTGGTTTGCAGGGTAAGCCATATGAGGAGAGACTGAGGGAGCTGGGTCTTTTCAGCCTTGAGGAGACTCAGAGGGAACCTGTTGGCAACATACAAGTATGTGAGGGGGTGTCACATGGAGGTGGGTTATGACCTATTTTCCCCTGCGGTGGAGGGCAGGATAGGTTCCAATGGAGCAAAACTCAGGAAACCAGGATTCAAGGTGGATGCCAGGAAGTACTTCCTGATGGTTAGGCCCCTAGGTCATGGAATGGGCTTCCATGGAAGGTGGTTGAAGCCCCATCAGTGAGGGTGTTTAAAGATAGGCATGGACATGCACATGGTAGGCATGTTTTGAGTGGAGCTGGGGGTCAGAGTAGATGGCTCTGGAGGCCCCTTCTGACTCGCTGTTTCTATGAATGCATTATGTGTCCATTATTTTCCTCATAATTTGCCCTGTTCCTGTGTATATGACTAGAAGCCTTCAAAACACTCTGTATATGTTCTAAAAGCTTGTAGGTGTTTTGTGCACTTCTACACAACCATGCTGTTGTAGATTTTCTCTGCAGAAGGGTTAGTTCCACGATGTTCTCAACAATAAAACTGCAGAGGTTCCTAACAGATAGGTCTCCCTGTGGATCTGAGTGTTCATTCTCTTGGCTGCTCTTCCTACAGCCGACAGTACCAATAATGCTAATAGGGGAGATTATTTATATCTCCAGATTAAAAATACAATCCTTTTATTGCAATGCTGAAGCTTTCTCTTTTCAGCTCTTATTTTTCCCCAGTCTGCTTTTTGACCGACAAATTATGTTTAGGAACCCTTGGGAGCATAAGCTTGCTGCTCCTTCAGCAAGACCTATTTGTAATTGCTATGCAAATAAAAGCTAATACAGGTAAACTAAGTTCACACACACACACCTGTCAAACAGTGTGTGTGCTAAGTTATGATAATGTGCTAAGTTATAAACAATGTATTTTGTGTAATAAAAATAGATCTGATAGGAAAATAATTACATCTTGCAAGTTTTCCTCAAATTTCTGCTGGTTGAAGAAAAATTAGAAGATGCAGACCACATTTCCCCATGGATTCAATTTAAAAATTTTCAATTTTAATTTACAAATACATAATAATTACTCAGTTCACAGACAGAGGAAGAAGCTGGTGCTTGACTGCACAGCTGTGCTGGGCCTCAGAAGCACCTTATTGCCCTTAAATGGCTTGCTTAAACAGACCCTTGATTGTGTCCTGTTACTCCTCACCAGTCTAAAATTATCTGGGAATAGAAATGCTGCTTATACAATTTCTCATTTTGAGCAAAAGAAACTTACATTCCTCCATGTGATTCCTCTTCTTCTTCCAGCAAAAGAGCAACTGATCCTAAAGGCAATGCATCAACAGTCTCATCCAGAGGATACACATAGCTTTCATTTGATGCTTCAGCATTTTCTGATAGATTATCACCTGGTTGTTGTTAGAACAAACAAAATAAACAAAAAACAGCATCTTCACTCCTTCTGACATGTTATCCTCATTTGACATTATCTCCACTTATGGTTCAACTGTTGAATATTTTAGTAGATGTCTCTTGTGACACTTTGAATTGGTTCTGGACTTCAGCTGGCATCCAGTGTAGATGGAAGAGGAGTGGCATGATGTGATTTTGTGGGTCAGTCCTTGTCAATAACCTCACCGTCCTATTTTGAATCAGTTGAAGTTTCCAGATCATTTTTGAAGGCATTCCCACTTGGAGAGTGTTACAGTAATCCAAAAGAGAGGTTACCAGAACATGGATCACTGTGGATAGGCTTTACCTATCCAGATAGGGTCATAGATGGAAAATAAGCTTAAGCTGATTAGAAGGTGCTCTATGCTACTGAGTCCCCTTGAAACTCGAGTGACAATGCCAGAATGAGGAGCATCCTCAAACTATGAACCTTATCCTTTGGGGGAGTACAACCCCATCCAGGACAAGTTGAGTATCTTTCAACTGGACAGATGATCCACCCACCAACAGTACCTCCATCTTGTCTGGACTAAGTCTCAGTTTACTGGCCCTCATTCAGTTCATTACCAAGCCCAGGCAATGAATTTAGCCACTACCTCACCTGGGTTTGATGAAAAAAGAGGTAGAGCTGAGTGTCATCTGTATAGGGATGGCATCTCAGCCCATATCTCTGGGTGACCTTTCCCAACATTTTCAAGTAGATATGAAACAGCATGGAGGATAAAATACAGGTGGTCCCTGAGTTACGAACGTCCCATTTAACAACCCGTCCTCATGAACAGACAGCCATAAAGTCAATTAATTTTAAAACATAGTGCAAGAAATTATCATCACCACAGAGAGATAGGAAGCAAAAGGGGAGCTAGGGGGGCTGCTCTAAAGCATCACCATAGAGAGAAAGTGAAAGGATTAGAGAGGGTGGCCTACAGAGCTGGCCTTCCTGCCCTATCCATCCAGAATGGGCAATCTCTGGCATTTTCTTGTTGCAAAGAGGAGGCACTGGTGAGTTGGGGCAGTGGCAGCAGTGGCTAGAGGTATTTGCAGTTTTTCCACTTTTCCAGTGGTCCTGAGCTCCTAACTCCCATGAAGGTGGAGGGATTACTATATATGATCCGACTTACATACACATTTGACTTAAAGACAAATTTCTGTTTTCTCAGGAACAGGAGCCCTCCTTGGTTACCTGGGGACTGCCTGTAACTCCCTGTGGAATTCCATGGAAAAGTTGCTATGGTGCAGAGCAGTAATCCTGCAGTACCATCTTCTGAAATCAGTCAGTCAGATAGGAGCAGAACCACTGCCTATCCTACCCTAACCCAACTAGCCTGTCCAGAGGGATACCATGGTCAATGGTATTGAACGCAACTGAGAGATAGAAACATAGAAACAGAGCGAGTCAGAAGGGATCTCCTGGGCCATCTAGTCTGATCCCCGGCTCCAGCCGGCACCACTCACGACATGCCCACCATGTGCATGTCTAGCCTATCTTTGAACACCCTCACTGATGGTGCCTCAACCACCTCCCGTGGAAGCCCATTCCGCACCCTCGGGGTCCTAACTGTCAGGAAGTGCTTCCTGGCATCTAAATGAAACCTTGGTTCCCTGAGCTTTGCTCCGTTGGAGCACGTCCTGCCTTCCTCTGCAGGGGAAAACAGGTCTCTACCCACCTCCATGTGACATCCCCTCACATACCTGTATGTCGCCAACATATCCCCTCCAAGTCTCTTCTCCTCCAGGCTGAAGAGACCCAGTTCCCTCAGTCTCTCCTCATACGGCATCCCCTGCAAACCGGCCACCAACCTTGTGGCCCCATGCTGCACTGACTCTAACCTGGCTATATCCTTACTGTAATGAGGGGCCCAAAACTGAGCACAATACTCCAGTTGCGGGCGCACCAGAGTCCTATAGAGTGGCAGTAATACCTCTCTCAACCTAGAAGCCACACTTCTGGCTATGCAACCAAGGGTGGCGTTCACCCTCTTAACCACTACATCACACTGCGGATGTTTAGCCTGCAGTCAACCAGCACCCCAAGGTCCCTTTCACAAGTGCTGCTCTCCAGACACTTGTCACCTAACCAGTACTTATGACACCTATTCCTATGCCCCAAGTATAAGACCTTGCACTTATCCACATTGAACACCATCCTGTTGTCTCCTGCCCACTTCCATAGTCTGTCCAGATCCTCCTGGATGCAGAGTACATGCTCCACAGTTGTGGCCACTGCCCCCGTTTTAGTATCATCTGCGAATGTGATCAGCAGACTGTTCACACCTTCTTTCATGTCATTAATGAAAATATTAAAAAGGGTCAGCCCCAGGACAGAGCCCTGGGGGACCCCGCTTGTCACTGGCAGTCATCCCGATGATTCCCCACTAATGGTTACCCTCTGCTTTTGGTCAGTCAACCATGCCCTAATCCATGAGACAGTGCTTGGTGTATCCCAAAACTCCTCAGTTTCTCCACCAGGATATCATGGGGCACTTTGACAAAGGCCTTGCTGAAATCCAGGTAAACCACATCCACTGCATCCCCTCCATCCAGCCATCTCGAAACCTTGTCATAGAATTCCACAAGGTTTGTCTGGCAGGACATGTTTTTGCGGAAGCCATGTTGTGTGGCCGCCAGCCTCCCTTCCCTATCTAGCATCACTAGATCTCTCTCTGTTATGAGCCTTTCCATTGTTCTTCCTACAGTGGATGTAAGGCTAACTGGACTGTAATTCCCCATGTCCCTTCTACTACCCTTTTTGAAAACTGGGACCACTGATGCCACCCTCCAGTCCTCTGGAACATCACCCGTTCTCCACGAGGCCTCAAAAATGGAGGCCAGCGGGCATGGGAGAACCCCTGCCAACTCTCTCAGTACTCTCGGGTGTAACCCATCAGGGCCTGGCGCCTTTGTAATGTCCAATGCCCTGAGGAGCCCCTCGACTTCAAGGGGGGGTGACTCTAATCTTTGCCCCTAAGTCCCCAGCCCCATCTAATCTCTTATGTGGATCTCCCCTGTCCTGCTTTGGGGAGAACACAGAGGCAAAATAGTCATTTCGCATCTGTGCCTGTTCCCTCATATCAGTCACAGGATCTCCTTCCTCCTTATTTAGCAGTTCCACTACTTGTCTCCCCTTCCTCTTCCTATTTACATGCTGATAGAAGCCCTTTTTGTTGCACTTGATATTCTTGGCAAGTCTCAGCTCACAATCAGCCGGAGCCTTGCAAAGAATCCTTCTGCAACGGGTCTCCTCCTCCCGATATACCCTTCTATTTGCCCCAGTACCCATTTCCTACCGAGGTTTCTCTTCCGTCTAATCCCTCTAACCACTTCCTTTCCATGGCAGTGCTCTCCTTCACCTCCCTACCTTACTAACTAGAGGCATCATCAAGGCTTGCGCCTCCAAAACCTCCCTTTTGAGTGCCATCCACCTCTCCTCAACTTGCTTGCCTTCCAAGAGATCGAAGAGAATCCACAGGATTGCAATCGCTGTCTCTCTCCCAGCAAAGGTCACCCCCAGGTTCCAAAATCAGGTCTGAAGCCTGACTGAAATGGATCTAAATAGCCAATTTCATTCAAAAGTGCTTGGAGCTGTTCAGCTACTGCCCACTCAAAAAACTTGCCCAGGAAGGGCATATTGGCCACAGGCCTATAGTTATTCATATCTTCTGTGTCCAGGCTGGATTTCTTTGAGTGGTCTAATCACAGCCTCCTTTAAAGAGGCTGGCACCACTCCCCCTTTCAAAGAAGCAATTACAGCCTCCTGGATCCTGATGTGAATACAATAAGCCAAGATAAGTGAGGGTTGAGAATAAAGGTAGGAGGCCAAGTCCATTGTCCACATCCTCAGGCCTCAATAACTGAAGCTCATGCAGCAAAACTGGACCAGATGGTCCTCTGTATGCCTCTGTTTATGGAACTGTATCAATTGTAGTATCGAACTTGTGGCAAATCCAAGCAACTTTATCTTCAAAGTGTTTTCCAAATTCATCATAGTGAGCTACCAAGTATTCTACAGTTTCTTTCCTGGCAGAGATTGTAAAAGGCCATAAACCACTCAGGAAAGCTCTGCTGGACAACACTGAGAAGATGTAATGCTGGTGGAAAAGAATGCCTCTTTGCCACTCTCATCACCATGGAGTAGGCTCAAGAGTGAACTCTGTTGTGTTCGGTTAGCACAGGTTCTCCTCCACCTAAGCTCTAGCTGTCTCCCCTCTTGCTTAAGTGCCCTCAGCTCAGGTGTATACCACAAATATTAGGTGTCAAAATATTTTTTAAATAACTGGTGAATAAGTAACAACTGCTCCAATGTGCCACTTGGGCACCTTGAAAGAGTTGCCAATGGTTGTTATTCAGAGATCATATATCCAGGATGAAAAAAGTGTAAAATTGAAAGAAGCCATGATGATGCAGAAGTGACCGCAGCTGCTACAGGGAGAAAAGTCAAGACAGGTCTGCTACTGAGTCTCCTGCAGGAAGACTAAGGGGGAAGGAGCAGTACAATCCTTTATAATCCCAATCATCTGTCAAATTTCTGGTGGAAACAAACACACACTGCATAGCTTATTCAGAGGGTAGTTGTTATGCTATCTGCATGGAAGCACTGTGGGCTAGTTATCCATGGGTGGTTTCAGGTTGCAGGTAGTTTAATGGTACCCTCCCCGCCACTCTGTAAATGCCATAAACATGCCAAATAATACAGTTTTATATGCTGATGTATTTTATGGTGCTGAAGCAGTAAGTTATTTTTAGATGTGGTATGAAAATAGGCATAACATACAGTTCCATTTTCCTCAATATTTCCATTTTCTGGAAATTGTGTATCTTTATGGATAGGTTTAATCTTGTGTTAAAGCCAAATGAATATGTGAAGGAAGATATTAGTGTCGGTACCAACTAAGCTTGCCAGGAAAGAATATCCACAGTCAAGAACAAGTACAGAACATCTGTACCCTGTAGCGCTGGTGGTATTACCACTTCAGGCCTCAGATGCTTAATCTCAGATGGGCAGATAAGTTCACATAAGCAAGGATGGTCTTTGAGATAAATATTCAGGCTTCAAACAAAGGGTGTTTGTTCCCCAGTAATGAATAAATAATGAACAGTAATAAAGGTGGCCCCAATAAATGGAAAAGAACTTTAGAATCCCACATAAAAACGGAATATGCGGTTTCTGGTATGAATGAGAACTTAAACTCTAGTACACTCTAGTCTCATCCACCATCAGATAACTTTTGGAAAAAATAGATTCCACATTATTTCAATGTACTCCATTAAGTTTTCTTGTATATTCTCCTTCCTTGCCCTCAGAAATCAATGGATATAACACCATTCTCTTACATTATGTATAATAAAACCCACATTTTTTCCAGTAGCAAAGTTATCCTACCACTGATTTCCCTTTTTAAGTGGGAAAGGGAATATAGCAGGAATTGGAACTATCACTAAGTTTACATTTTAGGTCATGTGGAAATGCCCTATGGAAACAGAGAAAGCACTGGCAACATTAAAATTTAAACAACAATCTTGACAATTAAAAATCCTTACGTGACTAGCAGTTCAAAAATAAGCATCACCCACCTGAACCTCTGTCTTTTCTATCTGGCGATGGTAACGAGGTGAAAATATTAAAGACATTCTTCAAATAGTTAATCTTATCTGCCTCTGGATCTGTCTGTTTTTTCTGACAACCAAAGGGTGAAGCAGCAGTATTAATAGAAAGAGATGTTGTTAATAACATAACAATAAAGATAACTTGGTAAACAAGATATTGTTTCTGAGACTTCTGAAGCCAGCTGTGGTGCTTTGATGGTTCTCTTACATGGTAACACCATTAATGCAGGGAAAACCACAACTGCCAATATTCAAAGAACAGTTACCTTATTGGAGTGGTTCAGGACTTGACTAGGCTGTCTGTCTGTGCTGAAAGGGTTGCAGGTAGTAAATCATGGCTACTGTGATTATTATATGACTATTCCAATTGTTCATCAGCTATTCCAATTCTTCAACAGCCTTATTCCTAAGCACCTTTAGCACATTTGTAGTTGATAGGGTATGTATGGCCAGCTGTATGGCACCTGCTGAAGCTACAGCCTTTCTGGAGCACACTAGTATAAATAGGATTATTGACATGATCACTCTTAAACAACTTCTCTTGAAATACAGAATTCAATCAGTCCCCTGATTTACTAAGGACTGTGAGTGATAAAGCAGGTTAGGAGATAGCCATAACATAAGTTGCATAAAACGATTTTTATTAATTTCCAATCTAAAATACAAGCAAAATAACCCTACATTTAAAATGCAAACATAAAAAACTTGACATACAATAAAAATAATAATTACACTACTGTGCTACTCACCACCAGGAACAAAGATACACGTTACAGATTTAAAAAAAGCCTTCAGACAAAAAAAAAAACCTTCAGACATTTCAGGACGTTTCCCCCCCCCCCCCTCATTTCAGGACGTTTCCCCCCCGTCATGAATCTTTTGATGGCTCAAATCCTTTCCTTTAATTCAAAACATACTCAACAAATACACCTCAAATCTCATTAAATTTATTTTTCTTTATATGCTTTTTTCTCACTTTAATATCACTTGTTAATTTGTCATGTGATATTAAACTTTATTCTAAACTTCTCTACACCAGTCAAACAATTGGTAACCATATATTATTTTCCAATTCTTAACTATAATTAGTCTTGCTGCAGTTATTCATTTTTATTAATTTTTATTATTCCAGCTCCATTGTTTATCAAATAATGAAAGTAATGCAATCTCAGGGCATATATATTTTACTGCACTATTTAAAAATCTCTTTCCAAATTGTCATTATATATTCACTTTCCCACCATCTAGGGAAATGTGTACCCACTTCACGACCACATCTCCAACATAAAATGGAGTATTTATTATCCATATAAATTCAGCATCACTAGAATTAGGTACCACTTCCATACAATTCTGTAGAAATGTTCCTTCATTCTTACTAACATACATTTCAATATTCTCTTCAGATATTTTCCCAATCTTCATTACTAATGTTTTTTCCTCAAAACTGTTTCCCATCTTGCTTTAAGTGAATCATATTGATCCTGTTCTTCTAATATCATCTTATAAACTTTATATTACTCATGCTGTTGTACAAACTGAGGCCATCTTCCTGGAGGGCTCTTTGCAACTGCTCCCTTTTGTTGAGCCCTCTGTCCAATGGACATGCCTGGGAAGAGGGAGATGTCAGGGGGGTGGTGACAGCTTCTGAATACTAGGAAGACTCATATGTGTGACAGTGGACAAAGCACCTTAATCTGGGCCCCTGGCATGTGGTAGCACACTGTATCTTTGCTAGGTTGTTTAAGAATAAAATTGCTTACATCCATTGTGAATTACAATGGCACAGATCCTACAATGATGCCAGATGAAGCATCCAGTGCACCATCTAGTCATGGCTCATGGGATTAAATTTCAGCAATTGCAGACTAAGAACATAGACATGATATTTGTATAACATTCATTTGCTCAAGATCTGCCCTGTTAACATGGTTGGGATATTAACAAGCTGGGATGGGGAAAAATACATCAGCTGGGTTCAGGAGGTAAGCAATGCCTTTCTGAGAAAGATAGTCCTGCTGTTCTTGAAAGATACTCCTGAAGATATCATCTTTGGACCTTGAGAAGTTTGACTAATATCCAAGGGTTTTTAATATCCCTTTGTTCAACAAAATACTTAAGCACATGGTAACCAACCAGTATCAGCTGTTTGTAAATGACAGGCAATATCTTGATCTGATTCAATCTGATTTCATGGCTGGTTTTGATACAGGAACTTCTTTATTCTGAGAGATGACCTATAGTGACAAATATTTGTCCTGGAAACATTTTGAATCTTGAACTCCTGCTCCAAATTTCCAAATATTTATCCAAAATTAGTTATTGATCTTCCCTAAGTTTCCATAAGCAATAATTGTCTTGAGCTATGATCTCAATAGAGAAGCAAACGAAATATTAAGAAGTTTGAATCAGATAAAAAAGTTGGAAGGAAGGATAAGTGTATAAAGTATGAAGGGGAGCCTTCATAGTACTGCATTTGAGGAACTTAAGGAAATGTGTTTAGCATTTGCTGACAGGATGTGATGTAGTTATATCACCAAAACTGAAGCTGGAAAATTTGTAGAAAAATTACTACATTTTAAAATATCCTGTTTTATGAGAAACATACATGACTGAGTTAACTAATATCTAGAGAAAAATACAAGGATGAAAATCAGGAGAAAGGAGAAAAATACAAATACAAAAATCAAACACAAGTTCTCTCTGGGGTATAACTACCATCTGCCCTAATGAAAGATGAAAGCATGTGTCTCATTGACTTCTCTGCTCCATTTTGCTACAAGCACTAAAATGTCATTGGATGAGATATTTTACTATCTTTAAAAGAACAATGTTCCTAGAGCTAAACTTTAAAAAGTTTTCAAAACATGTTTTGTGTAACAATGATAAACAGCTAGAAGAGGATTGCAAGAAGGGTTATACAAGGAACAAATATGCACATTAAATTCAAACAGTTTTTAGTGTATACTAAGCTATCATAAAAAACAAAGGAAAGAACTGTCTGATTAACAAAACATCAAGAACTGATGATGAGAATACAGTGAAGAGCTATACACAATAAGCAGTGGGACTGAACCACATCAGGATAATATGGAAAATGAAACCAAAACAGAAATCGAACCAGCCATTCTTGAGGAAGAAGTAGCATGGGCAATAAATCAGCTGCCAAACAACAAAGCACCAGGCACTGACAACATCCCTGCAGGATCGCTGAAGCATGTACAAATCAGAACCATAACAGCCTTATGCCAGAAAATCTGGGAAACCAACACGTTGGCAGAGAATTGGAAGTGCTCAATCTTCATTCCCATTCCAAAAAAGGGCAACTCAAAGGATTGTTCTAACTACCAAGCAATTGCCCTCATATCTCATGCCAGCAAAATTCTCCTTCAGATTATACAACGAAGCCAGGCATCTATCATAGAAAGTGTAAATCAATGTATTCTTTGTATTTTTATATTTAATGGTAATTTATTATGTACTATTGTATTTCAATATATTTTATCATGTTGTAAGCCGCCCCGAGGTTTCGGCAAGGGGCGGCATAGAAATGCTATAATAATAATAATAATAATAATAACAACAACAACAACAACAACAACTCCCTGAAGTCCAAGCAGGCTTCCAAAGAACTTTGACATTCCTCCCCCAGAGGAGAGGGGGTTCGCATATTGCCATTTCTGAACCAAAAACATACTGAATCTCCTAAGTCTAGTGTATTTTCAAACATGCTCTTATTATCCTTGAATGTTATTTTATTTTTGCAACTTTTCCTGGAAGCTTTGCTGAAGGGAATATTTTAAATAAATAAAAAGGTTTATGAAGTTCATTATCGTGTAATCTGCCATTAGTACAGCAACCATGAAGCTAAAGCACATAGCAACTTCCCAGTGCATGTACTGAGTCAAAACGAACACACACAGCACTTTACCAGTATCTGTATAATTTTGTCTATGTGGAAGTTATCACTATTCAGTAGGTGTCATATATTAAGAACGAAACTATTGAGCTCCTCTCCCTCATTTTCTTACTTCAGCTAAAATACTGACTATGGGTTCTGTTGAATCTTTCTACAGTGGCCTTTATACTAAATGGTACAGATACCCAGTTCTTAGATTAGAACAGCATATCATGGTACATAACTGGCATACAGTTGATACAAGGAAGCAAAATTCCTTCAAGAAGCTGCCACTGAAGAACCTGCAGGTCATTGCAGGTTTAAGAACTAAATAAGCTGCAATGACCTGAGCAGAGTGGATTCTATTTAAATCAAATCAATTGAAATCATTAGTCCTTAAGACTAAATCATGGTTTTCTACATCATTTACACACATGCCTGCCTTACCTGTCGGAACTTCATTAAAATATTCCCAAACAGGGTCTCTTGAATGGCCTGCTGTCATTATAGGTGTTTTCATCCAGGGAAAGAATAATATGATAAACCTCAGGCTATACACAAAAAGATCCAAAGACTTGTGGAGTGTTCTGCTCAAAAGGTTTCACTTTCATTTTTACTGCTTCCCCTTCCTCCTCCCACTTAGCTTCTTGTGTAGATATATTCCACTCCCAACAGTCTTTCTCCATTCATTGACTGAATTCATTGAATTTAATACAGAAACAAGGCTGGCATGGCACAGAGACCAAGGAAAGCAGGGCCATGGGTGGAAAGATCCTCCCTATGGGCTTTTAGCCAGCCGCCTTTCCACATGACCCTCCTGCACACCTCCTCCACCTGGATGCTCCATCCTAGCCAATGGCCCCACTGAGCTGCTCCTGCTACTTGCACTGCCTTCCTCTTTCATGTGGACTGGCCTGGTTTGTGGCAGAAACCAGGCTGATGCAGGTTTATTTTTCAGATAAAATTCCAGTTCCACTTTTCCTGGAAAGCCTACATCACTGGAACAGAGTAAGTGTACCAAAGGAGACCCAATACCACCCCTTTAATTGTGTCATCCTTGCATTTCTAAGAGCTGAACTGATACTTGTAAGTGGCCTCTTCCTATTCAATGCTTCACCTAGTCTCCAGCAAGTCCAGAAAAGGGAGACACCAGTTGTTCCCCTTCAGTGCACTTACCCCATATTATTTTCTGTGCTTCTGAAATGTTCTATCAGGTCTCTCCTTTCTCTCATTATTTCTTCCATGGTCCTTTGTAAAGTAGCCTAAATACAGCCTTGTTTTGTCAGTTTCCTCAAATGTAGTGATCCAGTCATTATATTAATGAAGCATGAATAGCCATAGTTAGATCTTCTGTTTCAAAGATATGAGGCAGTCACTATATACCCAGTGCTCAAACCAGCTGTAAAAGTGAATCCAAGATCACCTGCAACCTATACACTTGAATCTTTAAAGGAGAGTGCTACCCCACCCAGAATAATTTGGATATGGCTACCAAATTATAGGTTTCCCATCTGTAACCCTGCCTTGTCCTTGGTATATTTTATTAGCCTATATCCATTTCATTACTTACTCTAGGAGTTTTTTTAGAATAACTACACCCATGATACTGTGTGAGATACCTGCAGCAAGCACATAAGATAATGTCATATTCAAAATGCCACAAATGAAGAAGAAAAGGGCATTTGGGATTTTCTCTTCAATGCGGCACCTGCCCAAGTGTGCCGCACAATTCTTCTCTTTTGCATGAGTAGTAGTTCCAAAAGAAAAAACCAAACAAAACAAATCTGAAGTGTCCAAATATAAAGACAATGGCAGCATGTCAATGCATCACTAACTAAGGTTTTAAACCAGTGGCATAACAGCAGCTCAACAAAGAATAATGATCATTTATTCATCTAATAAAGGAAAGATACACCCAATTGAATGCAGAATTCCAGAGAATAGCTAGAAGAGATAAGAATGCCTTCTTAAATGAACAGCAAATAAATAGAAGAAAAAAATAGATGGAGGACCAGAGATCTCTTCAAGAAAATTGGAGATATGAAGGGAACGTTTCATGCAAAGATGGGCATGAAAAAGGACCAAAATGGCAGGGACCTAACAGAGGCAGAAGAGATTAAGAAGAGGTGGCAAGATTACACAGAAAAACTATACAAGAAAGAGCTTAATGTCCCTGATAACCACGATGGGATGGTCACTGACCTCGAGCCAGACATCCTGGAATGTGAAGTCAAATGTGCCTTAGGAAGTCTGAGCAACAACAAAGCTAATGGAGGCAATGGTATTCCAGCTGAGCTATTCAAAATCCTAAAAGACAATGCAGTAAAAGTGCTACACTCAATATGCCAGCAAATTTGGAAAACTCAACAATTGCCACAGGATTGGAAAAGGTCAGTTCACATTCCCATTCCAAAGGAGGGCAATGCCAAAGAATGTTAAAACTACCACACCATTGCACTCATTTCACATACTAGCAAAGTTATGCTCAAAATCCTACAAGTTAGGCTCCAGTAGCAAGTGGACCGAGAACTACCAGAAGTACAGGCAGGATTTCGAAGAGGGAAGGAACTAGAGATAAAATTGCCAACATACGCTGGATCATGGGGAAAGCTAGGGAGTTCCAGAAAAACATCTACTTCTACTTCATTGACTATGCTAAAGCCTTTGATTGTGTAGATACAACAAATTGTGGCAAGTTCTTAAAGAGATGGGAGTACCTGACTATCTTATATGTATCTTGAGAAACCTATATGTGGTTCAAGAAGCAACAGTGAGAACTAGGCACGGAACCACAGATTGGTTCAAAATTGAGAAAGGAGTTCAGCAAGGCTGTATACTGTCGCCCTGCCTATTTAACTTATATGCAGAGCACATCATGAGAAAGGCGGGGCCTAGATGAATCACCAATTGGAATTAAGATTGCTGGGAGAAATATCAACAACCTCAGATATGCAGATGATACCACTCTCATGGCAGAACTAAAGAGCCTCTTAATGTGGGTGAAGGAGGAGAGTGCAAAAGTTGGCTTGAAACTCAACATTAAGAAAACTAAGATCATGGCATCTGGTCTTATCACTTCCTGGCAAATAGATAGGGAAGAAATTTATTTTTATTCCAGCGTCATTTTAATTGTTAATGTTATTTTTATTTTAA
Organism: Varanus komodoensis; assembly: GCF_004798865.1. Taxonomy (NCBI): domain Eukaryota; kingdom Metazoa; phylum Chordata; class Lepidosauria; order Squamata; family Varanidae; genus Varanus; species Varanus komodoensis. Next base: position 2,899,710 of record NW_025336100.1, on the reverse strand, counting down.
AGTTTTTTGGCCAGGGTGACTTATTTTATACAGTTACATGTATTTTATATTGTTATTTATGTATTTTAATTTATTTATTTGTAAGCCGCCCCGAGGCTTCAGCGAATGGGGCAGCCTAGAAATTTTCTAAATAAATAAATAAATAATAAATAAATGGCGGTAGTGACAGATTTTATTTTCCTGGGCTCCAAGATCACCACAGATGAGGACTGCAGCCAAGAAATTAAAAGACACTTCCTCCTTGGGAGGAAAGCTATGGCAAATCTAGATAGCATACTAAAAAGCAGAGACATCACCCTGCCAACAAAAGTGCATATAGTCAAGGCTATGGTTTTCCCAGTTGCAATGTATGGCTGTGAAAGTTGGACCATAAGGAAGGCTGAGTGCCGAAGGATTGACGCCTTTGAATTGTGGTGCTGACGGAGACTCCTGTGAGTCCCTTGGACAGCAAGGCAATCAAACCGGTCAGTCCTAGAGGAGATCAACCCTGACTGCTCTTTAGAAGGCCAGACACTAAAGATGAAACTCAAATACTTTGGCCACCTAATGAGAAGGAAGG
>NW_025336100.1:2827365-2899051 GCF_004798865.1 Varanus komodoensis | reverse complement strand
CCTGCCAACAAAAGTGCATATAGTCAAGGCTATGGTTTCCCCAGTTGCAATGTATGGCTGTGAAAGTTGGACCATAAGGAAGGCTGAGTGCCGAAGGATTGACGCCTTTGAATTGTGGTGCTGACGGAGACTCCTGTGAGTCCCTTGGACAGCAAGGCAATCAAACCGGTCAGTCCTAGAGGAGATCAACCCTGACTGCTCTTTAGAAGGCCAGACACTAAAGATGAAACTCAAATACTTTGGCCACCTAATGAGAAGGAAGGACTCCCTGGAGAAGAGTCTAATGCTGGGAACAATAGATGGCAAAAGAAGAAGGGGGTGGCAGAGGATGAGCTGGCTGGCTGGAGTCACTGAAGCAGTTGGTGTGAGCTTAAGTGGACTCTGGGGGATAGTGGAGGACAGGAAGGCCTGGAGGAATGTTGTCCATGGGGTTGCGATGGGTCGAACACGACTTCGCGACTAAACAACAAATTCATCTAATGTACCTTCATCTGAAAATGAATGAATGAATAAATAAGATTACACAGTATGCAAAGGCCACCTCAAAGAAAAACTAACAGAAACAACTTACCTTATTACTATGAGGTGGAACTTCATCTTGGTCCTGGTTCAGGCTAGAGGATGAGCAACGTGACTTGCTAGGGGAGCATGCTGTAAATGCATTAGCACAATCTAAAGAGAAAAAAACCTATATGTTCTTGAATGAAATAGTCAAGTAGTACACAATACTTTCATAAAGAGAATGCATAAATATTCTAAACTTAAATGTATTTTTAAGTGATCTAAAATCACACCTGCTAACCCACCAGCAGTTAGCATGTTTTAACTCTTCAGGATTCCTCAGGAAGAAGATTGTACAGCATGATACTTACTGCTCAGTTGTATGCAGAATTCAGCAATCTTATTCTATATAAGATCAGATTGTCTGAACTACAGCTCAATGTACCCAGTAAAGTGAATATGTTCATAATCAATTATTTATCAATTATTTATTATAATTAACATTTTAAAACTTCATTTTAATGATAAAAATAAAACTCTGATCTAACACATTTTCAGTGGGTCAAACAGGCTTAAGAATTAGCTCTACTAAGTGAAATACTTTCAATGAACCTGACATGTTGCATATGCAAAGCATGTCTTCTTAATTTAAAGTTTCTTGAAAAAGTAAGAAGGGAACTCTAACCAAAGAAAACCCTTGCTGTTATGTGCCAACAAATCATTTCAGATTTATGTTTGAACTTGTGAATGTCCTCCAATGCGCTCCAAACTTGACAGTTTGCTCAGCAGTTCTAAATACATGGTTGTGACTTCTTTTATGGAGCCAGTCCACCTCATATTTGGTCTTCCTTTTCTTCTTTTGCCTTCAACTTTCTCTAGCATGTCCATCTTACGCAGGAATGATGTGTCCAAATTATGACAGTCTCACAACCTCAGATATGCAGATGATACCACTCTAATGGCAGAAAGTGAAGAGGAACTAAAGAGCCTTTTGATGCAGGTGAAGGAGGAGAGTGCAAAAGTTGGCTTGAAACTCAACATTAAGAAAACTAAGATCATGGCATCTGGTCCTCTCACTTCCTGGCAAACAGGGAAGAAACGGAGGTAGTGACAGATTTTATTTTCCTGGGCTCCAAGATCACTGCAGATGGGGACTGCAACCAAGAAATTAAAAGACGCTTGCTCCTGGGGATAAAAGCTATGGCAAATCTAGATAGCATACTAAAAAGCAGAGACATCACCCTGCCAACAAAAGTGCATATAGTCAAGGCTATGGTTTTCCCAGTTGCAATGTATGACTGAAAGTTGGACCATAAGGAAGGCTGACTGCCGAAGAATTGAGGCCTTTGAATTGTGGTGCTGGTGGAGACTCCTGCGAGTCTCTTGGACCACAAGGCGATCAAACCGGTCAGTCCTAGAGGAGATCAACCCTGACTGCTCTTTAGTAGGCCAGATACTGAAGATGAAACTCAAATACTTTGGCCACCTAATGAGAAGGAAGGACTCCCTGGAGAAGAGTCTAATGCTGGGAACAATAGATGGCAAAGAAGGAGGGGACGGCAGAGGATGAGGTGGCTAGATGGAGTCACTGAAGCAACTGGTGTGAGCTTAAGTGGACTCCGGGGGATGGTGGAGGACAGGAAGGCCTGGAGGAATGTTGTCCATGGGGTCGCGATGGGTCGGACACGACTTTCCGACTAACAACAACAGCTTTCTCACTTTTACTTTTAGGAATAGCTTTGGCTAGGACCCACACTTGTTCGTCCAGGGTGTTTGCAAACTCTCCTTCAGCAATCAGCTTTCCTCACTGTCCTGCTTTTACAGCCATACAAAGTGATCAGGTATACTATGCTGTGGATGATCTTGGCCTTGATCTCCAGTGAAATGTCTTTATACTTGATGATATTTTCTAGTTCCTCCACTGCTGCCCTTCCAAGTTTCTGTCTTCTTCAAATTTCTTGGCTTACAGTCTCCATTTGTGATGACTGTATGTAAAATATTTCACAATTTCAATTTCTTCATTTCTACAGTGAATTTCTGCAATTCTTTTATACTCATGATTTTTGTTTTCTTAATATTTAGCTGCAACTCCACTCTTGCATTTTCTTTCACTTTCATCAGGAGTTGTATCAATTCATTTCTGCTTTCTGAATAGTATTATTTGCATATCTTATATTACTGATGTGTCTTCTACCTATTGCCACTTTCTTTATGATGTGTTCAGCATACAGATTGAAGAACCTAAGTATCACTTTCCTTGCGTGGAAAATTAGTGCAATGGTTCCATGGCTGCTGCACTCTTTTGCATCTCCTATCCTGGGGACTGGAATGTACACTGAACACTTCCAGTCTGCAGGCCACTTTTTGTTTTCCATGTTTGTTGGCATATTCGTGTTATGATTTGGACCAATTCAGCTTCTGCAGCTTGTTCAGTTCTATTGGTATCCTGTCTACTCTGGGTTCTTTGTTTCTTTCAAGTGCTCGCAGAGCAGCTTTTACTTCACTTTCAAATATTGCAAGTTCTTCCTCGCAGGATTCCTCTTTGAAGGAGCCTCTCATCCTTTTTTTTCTTTTACCACCTTTATTTCCTTCTGGTCAGCTACTGAATACCTACAGTTTGCCTTTCAGCATTCTAAATCTAAGTTTGACTTTCCCTTTCCTCCCACCACCACAATCTTTGGATGTACAGGTTCATGGGGCGCAAGGGGTTGAAAGTGACAGAGAAGCTGAGAACAATGCTGCCATTGTTCAATGGGAACAATGCTGTTTCACAGACTGGCCTCCTAGGAGGGTTGCCCAAGGTAGAATGGTCAAAGCTGAGGCACCAGACTAAGAGGCATCTACCCTCTTTAGGGTGGATGCCCTGAAGAGTGCCAGTCAAATGAGCAGAAGGGATTGGGTATTATCTCTAATAGAAATCTCTATGAGATTCTTGTCTTGAAAGATTCCCTCCGCAGAAAATAGAAGTAGGAACAAGAAGTTCAGCTTTATTCAATCTAATCCTAACCAACAGGGGATGAGATAGTAAACAAAGTAAAGGCTATGTGAACTCTGGGGAAAGTGACCATATCTACTTGAATTTTCAATAATAAAGGAAGCTAAAACTAAATGTAGCCAAACATGTACGCTGAATTTCAAAAAATCCAATTTAACAAATTCAGGATAATGATAAAGTCCCAAGGCAAGCTATTCTAACGGAAAAAGGAGCCTGAGAAGGGTGGGATATCTTAAAATAAAAGAAGTGCTTAAAGCACAACTACAAATAATTCCAACAAGGAAAAGGTGCAATAGATAACAGAGAAGATCCATGTGGCTTCACAAAAAGCCAAGAGACAATCGGAAAACAAAAAGGGACATGCATAGGAGGTAGAAAGAAGGTGGGCTGCATAGGAAAAATATAAGTAAGTAACAAGGAACTGCAGGGATGACATCAGGAAGTCTTAAAGTGGTAAATGAACTGAGGCTGAGGGGAGCTAAAAGCAACCAAAAAAGCCTTCTTCAAATATCTTCAAAGCAAAAGACAGATGAAAGAGAAGGGCATTTAACTACTCACCATGGGTGGAACAATCATAACAGATGACTAAGAGAAGGCAAAAGTGCTGAACTCCACCTTTGGCTCAGTCTTCTCCCAAAAGAAGATCTACAACCTTCCTAATGAACATTGGGTACAAGCTGAAGCAGCAGGGTAGTAGCCCAAGATCAACAATCAAACGGTCAAGTTTCTTCCAATTGAACTAAATGAGTTCAAATCTCCAGGGGCCAATGAACTTCATCCAGAGTCATAAAAAAGATAGAAGTCTCACAACCACTATCTATCATCTTTGAGAATTCATGGAAGACAGGTGGAAGTGGCAGATAATTGGAGAAGGGCTAATGTTATCCTTATCTTCATGAAAGGGGAAAAATGGATGAACTTGGGAACTACAGGCAAGTTAGTTTGACATCAACTCCTGGAAAAATTCTAAAGCAAATTCTAAAACAAAGAGTCTGCAAACACCCTGAACACAACACACTATTTACTAGAAGCCAACATGGATTTCTCAGGAACAAATTTGGCCAGACTAATCTTATTTCATTTTTTTGACTGGGTAACCTCCCAAATGGTCTGTGGGAACGCCTTAGACATATTTGATCTAGCCTTTAACAAAGCTTTGACAAAGAGCCCCAAGACATCCTAATCATCAAAGTAGCAAAATGTGGGCTAGATAGTGCATCCAGTAGTGGATCCACACTTCACTGCAAAACCAGATTCAAATAGTGCTCATTAAGGGCACCTTCTCAAACTGGAGGAAGGTAACTAGTGGGGTTCCACAGGGTTCAGTGGAAACATCTTTATTAACATAGAGTTAACATCTTTAACAGGGTTAACGTCTTTATTATTGAGGAAGTACAAGGAAAGAAAATTAAGTTTGCAGATGACAGAAAGCTGGGTGGAAGAGCAAATAGCTGGAAGACAGAGATAAGATACAGACAGAGATTGGTGATCGCAATAGGTTAGCACGCTGGGCGAAGAACAACAGAATGAAATACAACAGGGACACATGCCAAGTTCTCCTCTTAGGAACAGGAAACCAATGCACTGCTACAATATGGGGAACGTTTGGATCAACAATACTGCAAATGAGTATAACTTGCTGGACGCGACCAGGCTGGAGCCGGATCTGGGCCCCCCATCGACTACCTGCCACCGCTGAGGAACACTGCGAGGCGCATCGCCGGACCTGGGGGACAGCTGATGCCGCTGACAGCAGCCATCGCTGGACCTGGGGCTGGAGGGCACCACAGCCGGACTGCGGGCCCGACATCACCTGCCGCCGAGAGCGCCGCCAAGGATGCCATCTTGCCGGCAAGTTCTCCATGGCTGCCCTTGCCCCCCCTCCCCCACCAGCATGGGTGATAGCTATGCCAGATTGGGGGTGGGGTGCAGGGACGAGCCGCCAGCATAACTCCCCAGATGCGGCCGAAGGGCATCGTTGCCGTTTGGGGCTGTGCGGGGCCGTGCAGGTGCTGGGCTGGCCAGGGACTTTGTTGGTTGGAATTTGTATTGTATTGGGTGGTTGGTGGGGAGTTTTTAAGGGTTTTATTGCTATTTTAACTTGTATTTTAGCCTAACTTTTTTAATGGATTCATTCCTGGCCACGGCTACAAGGTTGCCTGGGGAGCGCGTGGGTGCCACCATTGGGGTGGTCTTGGGCAATGGATGTTATGGTGTTAGGGGTTTAACGAGTCGGCATAGAAGGAGGGACAGATGGTTGACACCTGTTCCCCTTTCTGGTTATTCCCCCAGCCAGAGGGTTCCAGGTAGGCTTATCAACGCACCCCGGGCCTGTCGGTGCTGTTGCTTAACACCAGGTCGGTCCATAATAAATCATCCCTCATCCACGATTTGGTTGTGGATGAGGGGGCCGACCTGGCTTGCATAACAGAGACCTGGGAGGGAGAGGGGCGGGGATGTCTCCCTCTCTCAACTTTGCCTGCCCGGGTATCTGGTCCAGCACCAACCATGCCTGGAGGGGAGGGGAGGGGGGGTCGCTTTAGTTTACCAAGCTTCCATCTCCCTCACGGGGCTTCCTGTTGTCTCTAGGCTAGGTCTAGAGTGCCTCTGTTTGGTGTTGGGCAACCGAGACAGATTGGGGATTCTGTTGGTGTATCATGCACCCTTCTGCCTAACAGACTCCCTGACTGAGCTGACGGAGATCATCTCGGACCTGGTGTTGAGGACTTCCAGGATGGTGGTCCTGGGGGACTTCAATCTCCATGCCGAGACTGGTCTGACCGGGGCGGCTCAGGACTTCATGGCCTCCGTGATGGCCATGGGGCTGTCTCAACATTTCACAGGCCCGACCCAGGAATATGGACACACTCTGGACCTGGTTTTCTCGACGGGGCAGGAAGAAGGGGATCTGGGGGTGAGGAATTTATGTCTGACTCCCCTGTCATGGTCAGATCACTTCCTCATGAGGTTTGAGCTTGAGAGCGGCCTTTCCCTCTGTAAGGGTGTGGACCCGATTGTGTTGGTCCACCCTCTGAGCCGGATGGATCAAGATGGATTCCTGAAGGCTCTAGGGGAATTTCCGGTTGATAAGACTGGTGCTCCTGTCGATGCTCTGGTCAAACTGTGGAATGGGGAAATGACCAGGGCTATTGACACGATCACTCCTAAGTGTCCTCTCCCGCCTGGCAGAGCCCGTTCATCCCACTGGTATACACCTGAACTACAGGCGATGAAGCGGGTTGGGAGACGTCTAGAGCGTAGGTGGAGGACATCACGGGATGAATCTGACCGAACACACTTGAGAGCTCACTATCTAGCCTACACTGTGGCGGTGAGGGCGGCAAATAAGAAATTCTTCTCTGCTTCCATTGCCTCTTCACAGTGCCGTCCAGCAGAGCTCTTTCAGGTGGTACAAGGGCTGGTTCATCCAGGCCCCAAAAAAGACCCCATACCGTCCTCGACGGCCTGCTGTGACAACTTTGCCAAGCATTTTAAGGAGAAAATCGCTCAGATTCGTCACAAGCTGGACTCCACTAGTGATTCAGAGCCTTCAGGGGAGGTGCCAATGTTGCCGTCTGGTCCAAAATTGATGGATGAGTTCCAGTTATTGCGGTCTGATGATATGAACAAGGTGCTTGGACAAGTACGTCCCACCACCTGCTTATTGGACCCTTGCCCATTGTGGCTACTTAACAAAGCCAAGCACGGGATAGGGGCCTGGATCCTGGAGGTTGTCAACGCCTCTCTGAGGGATGGCCAGGTACCTGCCCCTCTAAAGGAGGCGGTAGTCTGGCCAGTCCTAAAGAAGGCATCCCTGGATCCAGAGATGACCACCAATTATAGACCGGTGGCCAATATCCCGTTCCTGGGCAAGGTGTTAGAGTGGGTGGTGGTGGGACAACTCCAAGCTCTCTTGGATGAGACTGATTATCTGGAACCATTTCAGTCCGGCTTCAGACTCGGGTATGGTACTGAATCTGCCTTGGTCGCCCTGTATGATGACCTGTGCAGGGAGAGAGACAGGGGTAGTGCATCCCTGTTGGTCCTCCTGGACCTCTCAGCGGCTTTTGATATCATTGACCATGGTATCCTTCTGGATAGGCTAGCGGGATTAGGAGTAGGAGGCACTGCTTTGCAGTGGTTCCACTCCTATCTCAATGGCCGACTCCAGAAAGTGGTGCTGGGGGACTATGGCTCTATGCCATGGCAACTTTGTCATGGAATTCTGCAGGGTTCCATTTTGTCCCCCTTGCTATTCAACATCTACATGAAACCGCTGGCAGAGGTCATTAGGAGGTGTGGGTTGCGGAATCATTAGTATGCTGATGATATCCAGCTCTACCTCTCGTTTTCAACCAATCCAGGTGAGGCAGTGGCTGGCGGTGCCTGACCAAGGTAATGGGCTGGATGAGGGTCAATAAACTGAAGCTCAATCCAGACAAGATGGAGGTCCTGTTGGTAGGCGGTTCAGGCTTCAGGGTAGGGGACCTGGACCTTGTTCTGAATGGGGTAGCACTCCCTCTTAAGGACAGGGTTCGCAGCTTGGGAGTGCTCCTCGACCCAGAGCTGTCGTTGGAAGCTCAGGTGACTACGGTGGCGAGGAGCGCTTTCCTTCAGCTTTGGCTGATCCATCAGCTGTGTCCCTACCTGGAGAATGATTGCCTGGCGACAGTGACACATGGATTGGTTACTTCCCGATTAGACTTCTGTAATGCGCTTTATGTGGGGCTGTCCTTGAAGACGGTCCGGATACATCAGATGGTGCAAAATAGAGCTGCCAGGTTGCTGACGGGGACTGGGCATTGTTCTCATATAACCCCAGTCCTCCGTCAGCTTCAATGGCTCCCCATCGAAGTCTGGGCCCAATTCAAGGTGCTGGTTATCACCTATAAAGCCCTTAACAGCTTGGGACCTGGTTACCTAAAGGTGCGCCTGCATTCATATTTGCCCTCTCGCCCCTTGAGATCGCCCCTTGAGAGGCCCTTCTCCGGGAACCCCCTGTAAAAGATATTAGGAGGGTGCGTACCTGGAGGAGGGCCTTCTCTGCAGTGGCGTCCCATTTATGGAATGCGCTCCCCAGAGAGGTCTGCCTGGTGCTGTTGTTATTTGTTTTTTGGCACCAGGCCAAGACCTTTGTATTTAAACGTTATTTTAATAATTGCTGATTTTATTTATTGGCTTTAAAATATTATGCCAGGATGTTTCCAGTTTTTTATGTATTTGTATAGATATTTATGTGTTGGAAGCCGCCCCGAGGCTTATGCGAATGGGGGAGTATACAAGAATTCCAAATAAAATAAATAAATGAATAAATAAATGAGAAGGAACTTGGGGTTGTTGAAGATCACAAGCTAAACATGAGCCAACAATGTAATGCAGCTAAAAAAAAGCAATTGGTATTTTGGGCTGCAGGAACAGAAGTATCACTTCCAAAACACAAGAAGTACTAGTTCCACTACACTCAGCACTAGTCAGACCTCACTTAGAGTACCATGTCCAGTTCTGGGCACCAAAGTTTTTAAAAGAAGCAGAAAAGCTAGAAGGGGTACAGAAAAGGGCAACAAGCATGATTCAGAGACTGGAGGCAAAGCCCTAAGAGGAACGATTGAGATAAGTAGGCATGTTCAGCCTCAAAAAGAGAGGGCTGAGATGTGATATGATAGCACTCTACAAGTACCTGAAAGGCTTTCTCAAAGAAGAAGGACAAAAGCTCTTGTTCTTTCCAGAGTGCAGGACATGAAATAATGGAGTTAAGTTAAAAGAAACTAGGTTTAGACTATACACCAGGAAGAATTTCCTCATTGTCCGAGCTGTACAATAATGGAATCTATTACCTGGGAAGATTGTCCATTCTCTCTTGCTGAAGACATTCAGAAAGCATCTAGACAGTCATCCGAATGGGATGGTATAACTTTGTTTTCTGTGATAGCAGGGGGTTGGACTTGATGGCCTTCTGGCCCCTTCCAACATAACCATTCTATGATTTTATGATTAGTAGAAACAACATTGTCTACCAAGCTCAGTAAAATCTTAAGGACTCCTGGTCCCAATATTATTTATTTAGCTATTAAATTCATTTCCCCACTTTCCACTAAATATAGTGTTCAAGACAGCTAATAATAAAATGCCACACCTACACATTCATAACTAAAACATAACATATGAAAATAGTTAGCACATTGTACTCTATTTAAAAAGCAAAAATCTTACTGTCAAAGCAGTCTTGTATATATTCCAATATATTTTCCTGGTGAACATCAGCTTTTCTTTGACTATGTGTGAGAAAAAAGTGTGGTAAGAATAGGATCACTTCAAAAATGCTTTCAACATGTAAAGCTATTCTTATTGACACACATGCAAAAATGCAGCACAATTCAACAGCTTCTGTAGGTAAATTAAGCAACAGGGGCTTGTTGTACCATGCAAACCAAGCCATTGGCTTATCTTTTACAAGCAGTATGCTTATAAACATTGTCTGATCACTTCCTTCTGTCCAGAGTCTGATCACTGCATGGAGTTTCAAACCTGTTTCAAGGGCTTAGTTCAATTTCAGGGAAGCTTGGGGGCAGGTATATTCTGAGCTTAGCCAAAGACAATGAGGAATTTGTCAAAATATTCCAGGAACTCAGCATGAGAAGAGGCATTTCATCTTTCAAAATGGGAGAAAGAACAATGCAAAGCAGAAGGAAATCAGCAAACGGTTAGTGGTCAAGACAAAGGAATATGTAGCCGTTTGTAAAATATTAGTCCACTGGATCTGGCCCATAGGCCTAAAGTTTGACACCCCTGGCAGAACATGACCTGCAAACTCTCCTTTCCTTCCCTCTGACAAGCCAAACCACAGGTTATGTAACAACAGGTTTGTAACAACAAGTCATAGGTTATGACTGGCTTGTTGGAGAAGAGGGAAGTAAGAGGTTCCGATTCAAATCTCAAGGTAAACAAACCACAAATGGAAGATCTGTGATTTGTTTAACTACCCCCACTTATAGCAGAGGCAATTGGGTAGTGTGTGTCAGCACATTGCTCACAAATAGTAAAACACAGCTTGCCTGGAACTTTGGTTTATTGTGATATGCAAACCAGGTCATTGTCTATATTCACTTTAAAACCAAAGCATCAAAACCATGAAAGCTTATCCCCATGCTTGCAATCAGAGAGTCTAGACAGGGAGCTGGAATTCTAAATTCAGTCTGTATCCACACCAGAAGCTTTTCATACAACTAACTGCTGATACTCATTTAAGTAGGGGTCACAATTCTCACAGATCCCTGTACATTTCCTTCAGATATTATTTTTATACTGTTCTATATCAAATATTTCTAGTCCATTCCCCCAAATTAAAAACATGAAAGCCAGTAATGCATAAAACAACAGATAAATACACAGCTATGTATTTAGGAGTATCAAACTGCTTTAAAAGTCTGGATTTAAAAAAGGATTTGTGTGGAACCTTTAAGATGATGAAGTTAACACCTCTCCCACCTCAGGCAGAAGTCACAGGCTAGAGATAATTAGCAGGTTAGGCATCTAGTTTCCACTCAAAAACCGAAATAAACACGAACGCAACAGGATCTCTCTGGGCATGGTGCTGCCTTCGCTACACTAAGCTAATCTGATAGCATAAATTCAAATAAGGATACTTCACAATCTCAGCATCTGGTTACTCTTATGAACTAAGAAATCGGCTACCTTACACTGCTATCTTATGGTCTTGCCTTTCCCTCTTTTTATTTCTGACATAAGTGCCCAAACTTATTGGAAAATACAGTGATGCCTTGTATTTCGAACAACTACAAGGCATCACTGAACTTCAAACGTCCCAGAGTTTGAATGTTAAGATTTGAGATTAAAATTGCTCCGCAGTTTGGACAATGCTTCCAAGTTCAAACTGTGAGCAAGGTGAAAAAAATGTGGTTGCAGCGAAAACATTGGTTGTATACCCAAGTCGAAAAAAAGCCTTGATGTCCTGAATCAATTCATCTTGAATCAATTTGTCTTGAATCCATTCAGGACATCGAAGCAGCAACAACAGCACTGGGGTAAGTGTGTTTGAAGCAAAGGTGAGTATTTTGAGGGGAATTAATGGCAACGTGTCTTTTACTGTAATAATTTTTTAAATTTAAACATTCACTGTATTTTTTGATCACGTCTTGTATATAACCTTGAATTTAATTTGTTGCAGGAGGCTGGATCTGCTGTTTAAGTTTACTGAAATGGGTATTGCTTAGGGTCTGGGAACAGATTAATTCACTTTCAATTATTTCTAATGGGGAAATTGCTTCAGACTTTGAACGGACTTCGGCCTCCTGAAATGAATTAAATTCAAAGTACGAGGCACCACTATATTAGGATGCAGTGGTAAAATTCTACAGTTTGTTAAAACTGTTAGTTTTAAACTATATAAAACATATAATCGTTAAAAACATAATTGTTCAATTCTAGGAGAAACACTTAAAGTGATTTTTTTACTTTAAAAAAAGTTAAAAGAATACTTTTTAAAAAGTCATGTGCATTCTAGTGTAGACAAGGAGTCATTATCTACAGGCCTTTATTAACTAGTTGCTATGAACTGAGTAGTTTTATGCATACAGAAGAATACAAGTATGGTGATGCCCCTCCACTGAAATATTGGAGGAAATCCTTGTAGTTTGGGAAACACTCTTTTTAACATATACAACTCAACTACTAAGAACCACTCCATGTAAATCCATATTGTAGATTTGAAGAAAAATATGGTTTGCTGACAGTATTATGTACACAAAATACAATACATACATTTAACAAATGATAACCACACCATTCTCTTTATACAGTGGTACCTTGGCTCACGAACTTAATCCATCCCAGGACTCTGGTCGTGACCCAAACTGGTCATGAGCCAAGTCAAATTTCCCCATAAGGTTCAATGTAAATAAGGTTAATCCAGTCTGTAACTTTTTTTTTTTTAATCACAAAAATTTGAAGTGGGCATGCTGAGGGGGGAAGGCATGAGCAATTGTGGGCACACTCGGGGGAGGCGGGCGCAATCACGATCATCACCTGATGTGGAGTTTGCAACCTGAGGCAAAATTTTTCAGAAATTTCCATTTGTGACCCTATTTGGTCGTGAACTGAGGCATTCATGAACCGAGGTACCACTGTATATGCCTGCAGACATTATGGTTGAGTGTTCCCTTTAACAGCAAACACCTGTGTGTCAAATAATTTGAGTTCCCAAAATTTCAAAAGTGTGTGGTTTTTTAAGAAGTTACAGGGAAGCTCAAATGGATCAAGAAACATAACCTCAAATGTATCAAATGCCTTTGGAGTGTGAAGCTAGTTATTCAGCTTTTGGCCAGTATAAAATTCTGCCATTGAGAGTAAAATATTTACACTTTTAGCTGTTTCAGAATTCAGATTAACAAACAAATATAAATTACCCATCTCTGAAGAATCTTGGTCTGTAGTCAGTTTTTAAGTGATTCTGTTGAGAACATAATAATTATTACTCATGTGTTTCTTGAAAAGGAAAATAAGCTGATATATAATAATCTATATTCCACTTTTCTATACTAAGTATACCCAAAGGGAACTCACAATTAAAATTAAATGCAAATTACAAATACAGCCAAACAATAAAACAGCAGAGCATAGTAACATAGAAACAGAGTGAGTCAGAAGGGGCCTCCTGGGCCATCTTTTCTGACCCCCAGCTCCAGCCGGCTCTGTTCAGGATATGCCCACCATGTACATGTCCAGCCTATCTTTGAACACCCTCACCAATGGGGCCTCAACCACTTCCCATGGAAGCACATTCCATACCCTTGGGGTCCTAACTGTCAGGAAGTGCTCCCTGGCATCTAAATGGAACCTTGGTTCCCTGAGTTTTGCTCAGTTTGAACACGTCCTGCCTTCTTCTGCAGGGGAGAACAGGTCTCTACCCACCTCCGTGTGGCATCCCCTCACATACCTGTATGTCGCCAACAGATCCCGTCTTGAGTCTCCTCTTCTCCAGGCTGAAGAGACCTAGTTCCCTCAGTCTCACCTCATACGGCATCCCCTGCAACCAGCCACCAACCTTGTGGCCCCATGCTGCACTGACTTTAACCTGGCTATATCCTTCTTGTAATGAGGGGCCCAAAACTGAGCACAATACTCCAGTTGCAGGCGCACCAGAGTCACACAGAGTGGTAGCAATACCTCTCTCGATCTAGAAGCCACACTTCTGGCTATGCAACAAAGGGTGGGGTTTTCCCTCATCACCACTGCATCAGTAAGAGACCTTTAGATTTTTATCAATATCAACAGTTCCTAGAGAATTCTCTGCATTTGAATTTTGTATAATATACTGTATTTCCATGAAAATAAGACCGGGTCTTACATTAATTTTTCAAAAAAGACTCATTAAGGCTTATTTTCAGGTGATGTCTTATTTTTTCATACGAAAGTCGTAAGATTCTTGCCCCAAGAGTCCTCCACGATTCCCCTCTTGTACTCGATGGAATAGCTCTTTCTTTTTGTACCCATCTTGCATTTTGCATCAATGCATTAAGTACATCTGTTACAACACACGATGTATTGACGTTATTCGTGTGTTGTGTCTGTACTCTGGTCATTCAGCAATAAGTCTCATGTTCATCTGTTTACATAGGTGTTTACCTCTCGTCCAAAGGCGCCTGCTTTGGTATTTACAAATACTTAATTATAATGTATATTATAAGTTATTTTAAGTATTAATGTCAATAATAGCATTTATTTATATTGAATTATATATTAACATTATATTTTATAATTCAATACATCTATTGTGTGTTGCAACAGACATACTACTGTGCTTCCCCGTCTGTCTGGCTGACGATCTTAACTGGGGCTTATCTTTGGGGTAGGGCTTATATTATGAGCATCCTGAAAAATCATGCTAGGGCTCATTTTCCTGTTAGGTCTTATTTTCAGGGAAACACAGTATTACTATGTTAGAGAAATTTGATATACAAACATAATCCAGAAATTTTGAAAACACCTGAAAATATCCTCCAACCCTTAAACAGTGGAAGTTCAAGTAAAATTGGAAATTAAAGTATTACATGTTTCAAACTAAACTTACTTCACTACTTTAATGACACAAAATCTAGCATGTATGCAACACCCATCATATTCTTATCCTCACCTTGATCAGAAAAGGAGAAAAACTTACTGTGCCAAAAAACAGACAGACAGCTACATGTCCTCAGCATTCATGGCAATACACCAGGTAGCTTATTAATCACAGACCAATTTGCCAATACTGCACAGATAATGTCAATATTGTGAAGTTGCAGCAACACCCCAGACAAGTCAACTAGACATACAAGGCAGCTATCCACTCATGGTAACAGGAAGGCATCTGTCCTACACAAAACCTGCTAGCAAAACACACTAACCAAGAGCTCTGGGCATTCCTATACACAAAGGATTTTTGTATTGCACACTGCTCCTAAGAAAATGACATATATTCATGAACACATAAACAAAATCCATACAATACAGTACTCTAATGGCTACTTTAGGCAGAAGTCTGCAAGAGCTCACAAGTCAGAAGAAAACCTCACAGCCTTCCTTGGATGATGGGTCCAAGATAGAGGCATGTGAACTGGAAGTAAAAAACTAGCGCAAATTTCCATAGCATTTTAAAAATGTGCAAATCACAGCTTATCTCATAGATGAAATGTTCCTGGGAGAAAAAAACCCAACTTAACCCAATCATCCATGGGACAAAGACTCAACCATCCAATCAGAAGTCTGTTGCATTCAAACAAGCTGCACATCCCAATATCCTTAGTCCAAGAAAAGAGCCTCTTGCCAAGCAAGAAAAAATGAGGTATGCAGATAGGCAACTGGGGAAGTGAAAACAAGACGGGATTAGACTCTAGCAGCTCCATCTACAGTTGAACATGTTAACTTCAAACCCTGTCATGAGGAATGGGGGAAATATCCCTATTCACATCCCCACACCATGCAGAATTTTACACATCTGTCATCCCTACCTTACACACTGTTTTTCTAAAATGAAGAGCCACAAAAACTGTATTAGAAAGCTGTTCCAACTCCTTGAACAACTCCAACTCTGTTGTTGGAGCTGTTGTTGGAGTTCTGTTGTTGAAAGCTGTTCCAACTCCGTCCCTTTCTGCTTTTTTCTGAGATCTACACTATCGTTTAAGGTCAAAAACTATATCAACATTCCAAATTTGACCACAGCATAGATTTGCATAATATCATTACGATATTGGCTGTTTAATTTTATTTCCATTTATAATATCTCCAACATTGAACTTGCCTTTAAAAATACAGCAGCCACACACTGGGTCAACTTTTTCATTGATTTAACCACCACAATCTCAAAATTTATTTATTGATCACCGACACTAGGGTTGTCATTTTGTTTAATTTGTCCCAGTGTGCATCAATTTACATTTCCTTACATTGAACTGCATTTCTCATTTTCATGCCCATTCGCTCAACTTGGAGGGAGCTTTTTTTGTTTTAGCACCGCTCTCCCGCAATAGTTTGGTGTCATCAGCAGATTTGGTCACCTCACTGCTCACTTCAAATCATTTATGAAAAATTTAAAAAGCCCCAGTTCCAAGCAGATCTGTAAGGAACCCCACTGTGTTCCATCACTCCCAGGACAGAACAACCAATGTTGCTTAACCTCAGCATACCCCAAGCTCAGAAGTCTTTGGTAAGGGATTTTATCAACAGTCTTTTAGAAACCAAAGTAATCCGTGTCTACCAGATCCTGTCATCCATTATCAACACTTCATCCGAAATAGCTTATTTCCCTGACGTCAATATCTCCAATCAGTCTGTACGGGAACAAATTAAACTTTAAAAAAATAAATAAAAATTGCAGGTCCATGGGCTCCAAGCTAGACCACAGCAGGTGGCGAGGAGTTAAAGCCACCAAAGTGCCCTTATTCCCCCACCCCTATCTTGAGCAGAAGCCTTCCACTTAGAGTGAAAATGCCACTCTGATGTAATGTGTGCTTTGTGTCATCTGTCAATGTAAGGAGTCAAACAGTCCAATCACAACAACCACTTGATCAAATCCAGAACTCCCTATACGAAGGCAGAGTTTTGGCTATGTGGATAGGAGGATTTAAATTTCCTTTTCTGATCTCCCCTTGGCTTTTTAAAAGTGTGCCCTTACTTTGGCACTTCAGTTCTCTTTTGGATTTGTTTTAATATTCCTTGCAAGCACTGCAAGGGTGTATACCTTGCTGTGTGATATGAGTTCTCTTCAGATTCATGTGTTTTAATGCTGCCAAGTCAGAGTTCTCATATTTGCAGTATGGTAACCAGCTCCTAGTGTTATTTTGGGGGATGCTCTGTGTGCATGAAGGAAAGCGACAGATTTTAGATCCAGCCTTGCACACTTCTGAAAACCAGTGTGGCATAGCAGTTAAGAGTGGGTCTGGGACTCAGGTGATCTGAGTTTTAGACTCTGCTCAACCATAAAGCCAACTGGGTGACTTCAGGCCTGTCACAGACTCTTGGCCCAACTACCTCACAGGTTTGTTGTTGCAGGGATAAGACTGAGAGCAGGAGAATAAAGTAAGTTGCTTTGAGTTCTTTAAAAAGAAAAAGGGAAGATATAATTCAAATAAGTAAATAAATAAATTTCTTTTCCTGTGACATCTCACACTGTTTCTTCTGAATTGAGTAGATGTGCAGCAATATAGAGGTAGGTTGGGGGATGTGGTGGAAATGCAACTGCATTTGGTTACTTTCAGAACTTGCTTCCAAGTTCCAAAATGTGGCTCAGGGATGATTGCTGTTGTCATCAATACCTTGGCCATTCAACTTCACAGCATGCTTTCTCAGTTTCCTGTTGCAACGGATCATATTATTAAAGATGTGTTTTTGTGTGGCTGCTGCCCTCACCAACTCACGATCCTAACATTGGTGTGCCTTAGCCTTCCCTTTCCTCCCCTCCCGTGCTACGAGCAGGTGAGGTTCGAACGACTGCTCAGCTTCTCGCCACGTGCTCCGCCTATTTTTCTCTGAAACCTGCAGGACAGCAGAATAACGATACAATAAGCGGGCAACGGAAAAGTGTCACCTCTGCTATAAGCTAGTACATCTTACCTTTACGTTGAAAGGGGAGGTACAGCATATTAGCACAGAGGGAGGCTACAGACCTCAAACCGCTTCTGCACGCAAATTAAGCCTTTCATATACATTTCCTGAGGAGCCAACAGACAGCCATCCCATTCCTTTATCTTACCAGCGACTCCATAGCGGCAGCTTTCAAGCCGGAAGACTCAGCCACAAACGCGCGAGACCGAAGGAACCAACTCCGCATTTGAAAACTTCCACCTATCCCGCGTCGTACGCGCACCACGTGACGAGAACAGTCATTGGCCAACCGTCTAACGGCGTCACAATGGGTGTTTTTAAAGGACTGGGGGCGGGGAGGAGGATAGGGAAGTGATTAAACAAATAATTTTATAAATTATTAAAGATTGTAAATCTAGGTCTAGACTGAGGGGGGAGATGGTGGCGCGAAGCTGGCAGAAGGAGTGTGGCTGGGAGGAAGGCAAAGAAGGAAGGAGAGTGGAGGTTGGCTTTGGCGCGCAGTTTTGTTCGTTTAGAATAACCAAAAGGAAGCGACTGCGTTGATCATGTACGAGAAAGATGGAAAGAGAGTTATCTAATTTGGGGAAGAGGCACATGCGAAAGATGGGAACAAGAAGGATGAGCGGAAAGGGACACGGCCGAAAAAGAAGAGAATGTGGTGGTGAGGGAGGAGGAGCAGGAGGATTCTGGAAGCGAACCTTCTCAGGAAAAACTGAAAACTTTTGTTGTAATTGAGTTAGTTTGTTGAGGAAATTGGGGGATGTGAATCATTGAGCGTCGCAGAATGGAAAAGAAAGCAGTCGGGGATGTCGTTTAAGCTCAGTGTATGCAGGGTGGTGAGTTACGAGTGGAACCAAAGAGTAAAGGTCAGAAGGATAAAATCTTAAAACCCCAGCGTTTAGGGAAATTGAAAGTTTTGTTACCGGACTGAAACCAGTTAACAGCTGGGGCAAACCCTGGGTGGACCCCAGACCCAAAACCAAACAGAGCCTGAGACAAGACTTAGAGCTAATTGCAGTTTTATTCTGGTGCACTATAGAATAAACGGTGACGGGAGACGCTTCCCAAATCAGTCTCGAAAGAGGTACAGAGAGCATACATTATATACCCCACGTCATAACATGTCCGGATACAAAGTAAATTCATTTCCCCATTAATCTTTGTTCTATTTGTTAGTTTACAGAAAACTCTTTACTTATCCAGAGACTCCCCTTACTAATGTGTCTGTTGATTATCTCTGAATTATTCACATCCGCTCTATGTTTCTCAACTATTAGTAATTTATAATGCAATTTGCTACTTTTATAGAGGCTTCACCCGGATTCCAGCCGGTCCCAGGCTCCAAAGATACTTCTCATTTACCCTCTTTGACATCCAGTCATCCAGTCCCAGGAGTTCACACAGGGTTCTCCATACCTCCCCCCTCCCTCCTGGACAGGAAGTACAACATGGCTGCAGATTTCAGGCTAAGTGGTTAGCCTAAGTGTTGTGAGAGAGTATGTTTCAGGTAACAGTTTCTTATCATTTACCTCAATTTTTGGAAGAGACTCGGGGAGATATAGCGGGAGTCCCTTTGGATATTTCTTAGGTTGAAATTAAGAAATCTCTTGGGGAAAATAGAGTAACTTTAGTAAAACGTTTAACAACTAAGCGTGATGGTGATGCACAAATCAATAGGTAGAGCTTTCATTGGTTAAATCATGAAATCGTTGATACATAACCAAGTCTGAGAAAAAAACCCTTTTCTAGAAATCGGCATGTGTGCATCCTTTTTTTATTAAACAAGTACACAAAAAAGAATGTAAAGCAGGACAAACTAAAATGAGCAAAGCAAGCTAAAATGAACAAAGTTGCCAAGGGAATTTTAAACAAATATAGCCTATACATTCAGCCCCTCAAATGTATCTTCCTGTCCAACACTCTATGAGTGTTAAAAAAAAAAAAAGAAATCATTAATTTATACAAATTTTCCAATCACTTTCGATCCTCTACTGCTTTTTTCCCTTTTCCAAACTCCCCTCACATGCCATTAGTCATGCTGAGCATAGTAAAATTTCCATTTATCATTGAATTCCTCTAATTCTTCTATTTACATAGTTAACTTTGTAGTCACAGCATATTCTGCTAGTCAGTTTCTCCATTCTTCAATTGTTGGGGGCTCCAACGATTTCCATTCTGAAGCAGTTGTGATTCTTGCTGCAGTTGTCATACTTATAACTCTGACATATTATTTGAAAAGCTCTCTGGCACTATATTCAGAAGCATATTCTTGGGACTCATGGTAAACTTAATTTTAAAATTTTCTGCACTTCCATATGTATCAATTTCCAAAATTTCTTCGTTACTTCACAAGTCCACCACATATGATAGAAAGTCCTGTCCACCCCGTTATATTTCCAGCATTTTCCATTGTAATTCTTAACTATTTTTTCAATATCTTTTGGAGTAATGTACCACCAATAAAATATCTTATACCAATTTTCTCTTAATGCTTGACTAGCAGTAAATTTAACATCTTTCTTCCAAATGGCTTCCCATTGACATGGTGATATTTCTTCTCCAAGATTCTGCTTCCAAATTGTCATGTGTTTCTTATCTTGCTGGCTTTCAGTATCATACTGTAATAACAGTTTGTAAAATCTTCCCAGTAGATGATTGTTCTGCTTTGACTTTTCAAAATCTCTTAAGAGGCTTTCTCCTAGTTGTGTTTCCCCTTTCAATCTTGAAATCAATTTGTGATAAACAAGCCATAGTGTATTTTTCCCTTTATCTTTTAGTTGCTGCCAAGATTTGACTCATCCTAATTGATCGATAGCATCTCAGTAAGTTATGAAATCATTATTTCTCCTTAAATGTTTTCCATATGCTTCGACCAGGGACATCAGAGGGGAGATTGTGGTCTCTGTGCAATCACATGTATGGGCGACTAGCAAGCTTACCATCCAGCAGGAGGGGGCTGGCGTCACCAAAGAAACAAGGAGAGAACCGCCCTTCCAAAAGCGCAGTCCCATCTGGCGTGGACATCCAGTTGGTAGTGGCAGAGGAAGGTTGAAGGTGTGGACCACGTTGTGGCCTTGCAGATCTCTTGGATCGAGACACCAGCTAGCAGCGCAGTGGATGTGGCTTGTGCATGCACAGAGTGAGCACATGGTTAGTCTGTTAGAGGGATCTTGGCCATCTCATAGGCAAGGGAGACCCATTTTGACTGGAGATAGGCTCCCCCACTCTGCAGCCCTTGTAGCATAGGAAGAGGTGCTCAGAGCAGCGTAATGACTCAGTCCAGACCCTATATAAGGCACTAAGGAGGTGAAGTGTGGGCTTGATGGGGGTGGATGGGTTTGGGAAGAAGGCAGGGAAGATGATGTCCTGATTGACATGGAAGGGGGAGGTCACTTTTGGAGCAAAATGCGGGAAAGGGCAGAGACGACCTTGTCCCTGTGAAATGTGGTGAAGGGAGCGTTGAGCCAGTTTGCTGGCACAGTGGGCAGAATTGATGGCCACTAGAAATGCACTCTTCCAGGAGAGGAGGCGGAAGTCTGACGTGGCCATGGGCTCAAAGGGCCTACTTGTGAGGAATTGTAAGACCACGGAGAGGCTCCAGGAGGGGTGTGTGGCCAGACCAGAGGAGCAATGTTTCAGAGGCCCCTGAGAAAGCAGCATGCCAGGGGGTGGGCAAACACGAAGGACCTTTGGATAGGAGGGTGGAAGTGGGTGATAGCTACCACGTGGGCCCTTATAGAGAAGGGAGAGAGGCCCGCAGCAAAGCAGGTCTGCAGGTCGGCCAGGATGTGCTCAATGGAGGTAGAGACAGGGTCGAGGACCTCAGCTATGGCAGAGGATGAGAAGGCTCTCCATTTCACTAGGTAAGAGTGGCAGGTGGAGGGTTTTAGGGTGGTCTGCAGAATGGTGGCAACTGTAGAAGGGAGGGAGTCATAAGGGTCGGTCAAGGGGTGATCCACCAGGCCGTCAGGCGGGGGGCCTGAGCTTGGGGTGCCTGGAGTAGAAGCCCCTGTGGGCTGATGGGGGAGGGGGGAGACACTCTATTGCCCCTTTATCCAGCAGAGCCTGGACTTCCACCGAGAGAGCGAGAGATGGAGGAGTGGTCTTGACGCAATCAAGGGGCAGCAGAGCATCAAATTCTATCCTATGATGGCTATGGCTCCCATCATGGCCTTGCTGTTGCAGTTGAAATGGTGTCAACCTGGAACCATGGTGTCAGCTGGAACCTAGAGAGGTCTTCTACCTCAATGTTTATGAGACGGACCATGTCCAGGAGGTGGTCTGGGAGGTGCTCCACCATGGCACCCATTTTCTCCCACAGGAAGAGCTGGTACCTGGCCCTGGTGGCCTTGTAGTTAGAGACCCTAAAACCCCAGGGCAACAGCTGTGTAGATCTTTTTGGCCATGGTATTTAGGTGGTGCCCTTTGTTCACCAGGGTGGACTGTTCACCTGAGGTGTGCCCTGCATAGACTCCACTATGATGGAGTTAGGCTTGGGGTGCTGGAGGAATAGAGGGAAGGCCATTATGGTCACCCTGTAGACAGAGTCAGTCCTGTGTGAGGTGGCAGTGGCCCAGCAGGGGCATTCCAGGACTGCTGAGCAGGGTGCAGCAGTGTGGGTAGGAGGGGAAGGACACTGGGGTGGCATCCCCCGAGACCATGGCATCATTCATTAATTTGGAATTCTTATATGCCGCCCCATTCACATAAGCCTCGGGGTGGCTTCCATCAAATAAATAACAATACCAATATATAAAAACTAGAAACATCCAGGCAATAAGTTAAAACAATAAATAAATTAACAATTAAAATTCCATTTAAATAAAAAGGTCTTGGCCTGGCGCCAAAAAACAAATAACAACAGCACCAGGCGGACCTCTCTGGGGAGCGCATTCCATAAGTGGGATGCCACCGCAGAGAAGGCCCTCCTCCAGGTGCTCATCCTCCTATTATCTTTCACGGAGGGTTCCCGGAGAAGGGCCTCTGCCACCAATCATAGCATGGGCCGGCCTTGGGCTCAGGTGGGTGGGACATTTAAAAGCTGAGGTCCTCAGCCATACGAAGGACAAGGTCAGAGAAACCACCCCCTTTAGCAGGAGAAAAAGAGAGGGTCCTGGTCTAGGGCCTGCCCTTTCGAAGACTGGATGGAGGCTGAGGGGGAGGGAGAATGTGCCGAGTCTGACCTGTGTCCCCTGAAGGCGAATGCTGATAGTGGTGGCTTCTGCTTTGATGATCCTGATGTACAGCAGGTGAACATTTGCCGTGAGCTGTAGCAGGGCTGCAGGAGTGACGGTACTGGTACGCAGGCGTGGTGTAGGCCACATTGGTGGGTGCAGAGTCCTCGCAGGGCCAGCATCAATGGGTGAGGTGCTGGTCCTTAGGGCTGGTGGCACAGCTCAGTTCTCTGTGTGGGGGAGGTGCAGCGGCAAGATTGGGGAGTCGCGGCTGGAACAGTGTGGTGGCCTTGGCTGTGGACTCATTTCCGGTCTGGTTCCTCAGAGCACCATGTGGTCCCAGCACATTCCCATTGGCTCCTGCAGTCTTGTACATTTATTTATTATTTATTTGCATTTATATACCACCCTAATAGCCCAGAGGGCTATGCACTCTGGGCTAGGGCAGGGAGGCTGGGGACCTGCCACAGCACTGGCGACACTTGTAGTGAGCCATGTCATCTGAGGAAGAGGTAGGGCTCCAGGCATGGCGTTCGCAGCAGGGCCTGCGTTGGGAGGCCGGGAGTTTCAGGCAGGTGCGGGGAGCATGGGCCTCTGAGGAGCTGGAGTCGAAATTGGCCATGCAGGGCCTTCTTGTGTGTGGGGTCAAAGGAGGAGATGAGCTGGAGCACAAGGAGGCCAGGGAGTGTGATGATGATCCCCCCTGACTCCAAGGGGGGACACAGTGCAACAGGTGGCTCCTGGGAGAAGCATCGTCCACAGGCAACAACAGCCTTGGGCGATCTCTTGAGGGTTAGAGGCATGGAGAGCGGCTTCTGTGGCCGGCAAGATGATCGGGCCACGTGATGGCAGCATTTTGGGCACAGATGGTAGTTTCCTGGATGCAGATGCATCTGCATCCGCGGAATCCAGGGCTGGGACCACGGTTGTTGCCTTCAGCAAGGCCCCAGAGTCCAGGTCCGTGGGCCGTACTAGGTGGCCTCCAATGATGGGGGGAGAGGATCCTTCATGGCGTGGCACTTCTTCCTCCTCATGGGGGCTGCAGTGCTGAAGGGGCCTTCACCCAGGGAGGCTGGTCTTCTCCTAGCCTTGCAAGGCTTGGAGGTGCCTTCGGCGGGGGGAGGGGGGTATCAGCCTCAGAGGGGTTGACAGTAGTAAGGCCCTCTGCCAGTGAGTCTGCTTTTTAAAGACCTGGCAGTGGGGGCAGGTCTCAGTGATGTGCCCCTCTCGCTGAGGCAGAGGAGGCACATGGAATGTTCATTGGTGGCAGGCATTCAGGCTGTGCAGGTGGAGCACTGGTGGAGAGGACTCGCTCATGTGGCTCTAGTGGGAGTGCACGTGGCAGAGAAAGCAGGGAAAAACCGGAGAGATTTTCTGCAAGGAGAGAGGAGGGAAAGGCAGTGGGCTTCTCTCTAAGCTGTAGGGATAGGTGAAAGGTTTTTTTATTTTTTATTTTTTTAGTAAGGAGATAGAGAAGGGCAAAAAAAGGAAGATGGCGAACCAGGTCAGTGGCAAGCAGAAGATCCAATCCAAAGCGACTTAAAGCACGGTTGAAAAGGAACTGAGGGACTGGGCGGGAGCCACCCCCTAATGCTACCTACACATAGGGCGGACCAGGATCCCACTCACTCCATGGTGCCATGTTTTGGAAGTTTTTCTCCAATCGAGGCCTTGTGCTCCACAGCAAGCCTATATGTGTGATTGCACAGAGACCACGAAGTAGAAAAGAAATCAAGATCTGAGAGAACAGTTCACACTAGACAACATTTTTCTGTCCTTGGAGTTAGGAAAAAATAGTATCCTTAGAAAACGAAGCAAACATCTGGGATCTGAACTGTTCCAGAGCAGCAACATGTGCTCCTTTTCCTTTTGGAACCAAGCAATGGATTTGAGATAGAATGGAACAATTCTGAGAGATCAGCATTCACTACAACATTGAGTCTACAACCAAGCATTAGGATTTTCCTCCTAAAACCAAGTGGGGCTTGGGGGAAAGGCTCCATTATGTGTGTGGTATAGTAGCTTTATAGCTACTTGCAACCCAAATATAATTAAGCATTAATGAGTTGTTTTTGGGAGCAAGTATGAGCTCCAGTAAGGCAGGACTCATCAGGGGAGCTGGGAAGCTCCATTGTTAGTATTCTAATTTGATACTGCCTAAGCCTCCAAGATGGTATTGTCACTAATGAGATAAATGCCTTCACTCTGCCACCTTGGGAGAAAAAACTAATGAACAAATCATGCTGCAAAATACTCCATTCTGAACAATTGACAAAACCATGCACATTTTGGTGGTATGTTTTCACATTTTTAATATGAAAGACAAAAAGCAGATTTCGGTAACTGCTTAGACTATACATCATATTCTTTACACAAATAAAAATCACTCCTTCAAAAAGTACTGAAATAAATTCAGAGATAATGCAAACTGTGGAAGTATACAGAATCCTTATTTTTATCTTTAAACTGAAAACACTCTTTGAGATTACCTCTGTGAGCAGAATAATCCTCAAGATAAGACTATATATAACAGGTAGGCAGATTTTTGTGTTGGTTCTGTCCACTATTCTGAATGTTTCTATACAATAATGTCTGCAAGGAAGACTTGCTGGGAAAGGTTCTTCAGTTTCAAGCCCACTGATGTATGACATCAAATGCAGTTTTGCAAATGCAAAGACTGTCTCGTTGCTACTCTTGAATGCTGATTAGTAATTGTGAAGGAGAAAAAATGCTAGCATGATCACACCCAGATTGGTTTTTTTTTTAATAATTACCTCTCATGGGATATTCATGACAGTAACCCTTGTTTTATTACTACCCAGCAAGCATCTAAACTATTTTAAGCTCACTATAGTTTGCTTTATGAAAAAACTATTTAAAACACAAAGATAAGCAAATCTCAGGCAAAATAGTGATTTGCTATATATGCCAGAATAGTAACATCTTCAGTGTCCCTCTACCTCCTGCTGTCACAGTATCTATGCTCTCTCATTGCTTAAAAAATTAACTAGCAAATTATCAAAATTAATTCCATTAAAATATAACAAATTGGAAATGGTAGCAGATACATCACTTAGAAAGAATTACTACATTCCTAAATTATGGAATAATTTTGATAAGGGTAAGTACATCTTTGGTATTCAAGTACCTACAGAAAAGGAAACATTGGCAACTTATATGTCATAACTGCATAAAAACACAAAGTTTAAGAAATATATTAATATAACAAAATCTTTTGTGACAAAGTACTTAGGAATATAGAGTGAAGCCATGATATTTTTTTTAAAGAGTTAAACATGCACCTTAATTTTTCTCTGGTGGGGGAGAGGCAAGAGAAGTAGGCTAAAGCTACATGCATAAGGAAGCAAAAATGTGCCAAAGATGCTTCTGTAAGGCACTGTTTCATATCAAACAACTACAACCAAAATTATTTCTCCCTTCCTAGTAAATCTATATTGGACTACTTAAATTGAAATATCTGTAAACTGTTCTGTAATTGGACTCATTATAGTGTAAACATATTTGTATGAAGAAGCTTTTAAAAGAAACTTTTAAACTGAGTTTTAAAAGAGTCAGTACAGAAACAAGAAAATACAGCCTAACAGAGTTGAGCATGTTCTTCAAGCATATTGAGGACCATGTCTGGCTATAGTCACAGTGGGCTTATTCACACAATAACCATGAATTAAAACAAGTGCCAGTGACTTGCTTAAGTCATAGTATGTGCTGAGCATCATTACCTAATCACCCACCCAGCCACAACCTGGCCTGTCATCTGAATATGGGCAGCATGACTTGTCAGGCAGGGAAAACATCCCTCAAATAACCCACAGAATGGTAATGGAATATTTGAAGTTCATTTTGCTATGCAACAAGCCATTCCACCCAAGTATGGATCATATAACAAGCTGTGCCAGGTTCATGGTGTATACACACACGTGTGTGTATGTGTGTCTGCATATACACATATAGTGTTCAGTGTATACTGCGGTTTAAACAAGCAACTGTTCTATGGTGATCATGTGAACTAGGCTGATGTACATGAAACCTTCAATATCTGGATTTTACCAGGGGCCTTATGCACAACTAAATAACACTGGTGGCAATGCAACAGCACTGATGATAAAGTTCAGTAATGTAAAACAGAGTGTTTACATCTGGAACTGCCCTAATTATAAAAGAATGGGCCATGTGTCCAATTTTAATGAAGGAGATGTGAGCAAAAGGTGCTAAACACTTTTCCCACCTGAGGCTTATTTCCCCACAGCAGGGTTGGGGTCTGCAGGAATGAAAATGGTGGGCAGGCTGGTTCAGCTATATTCCTCTTTTGCTGTTAAAATATGGCCAAATCCACTGCTTTCTATGTGACTGGGACAAATCAAGGTTTAAAAATGCTCTCCAAGCTAAGTGTGTATTTTGGCCCTGAATAGGTCATATAATGTCAACCAAATATAAGCTTCAACTTGACAAATGAAAATGTGGCAGTTGACATATCTGAGGGAAAGAGATGACAATTTACACATTTTATCCAAAACCAAGACACTTGTATTTCCAGTTAGGACCCAGGTATTAATCAGTCTCTTCCCACACAGGAACAATCATCCAACTTCTTTAAAGCAGTATGAAAAAGCAGCTATGAAAACCCAAGCTCTTAGATGAAAATGCCTACAGTACAATCTGCATTTGCTTTACATGGTGTGGTTGGTGAGGTAACAGAAAAACTTATTAGAAAAACAAAAATTATAGCTTTATAAGTTGGCTTCCTCTCACTGTGAATGTCTTCTAAAGTAACATTTAATCTGCTCCAGAAGAGAACAAACAATTATTGCAGTAAAACATCATTCAACTAGACTTGGGCTAACATGCAGTGGGGCAGGGGGAAAAGCAAAGGAAAAAAAAAAGTTTGATAACGCTGACATTGGCAATTTTTCCAAATCTTGACTGTCACCTTTTCTACTACACAGATTTTCAGTCTGTCATTCTGGTCTTCCCACAGAGGTTAACATAAGTGTGTTTTCTTCAAAATGAACCATACTTTCAAGCAAGCTTCAAGTTCTCCTTAGATACAGATAGCTATGAAAATGCTAGATATATAAATTACAAATCCACTTTGCTAAAGAGCTTCTTAGAACAGGTCACTGACTTCCCCTATTTCTGAATTAAGGCTTCACCAAGTATATAGTACCATTCCCTTTCCACCCCAGGATGGTGTTACTCTCCTTTCCTGTGGTCCTCTACAGTAAACCTGTATCATTTTCATGGGCAAAATAATATCTAACAGGTGGTCCTGGCAAGTCTTCTTCACCATCTGTTTCTGGAGCAAATGATACAGTGAGGTCGACATATTTCTTATTTGCTGTTGGTTTCACAAGTTTTTGCATCCTACAAGACAGGATTTATGTACAGAATTATACATTGTATTAAGAAGCTACAAACACAACACAAGAAGTATTCCTGGAAGACTAGAAACAAATTCAAGATAGAATTTTTAAGATGCAGCCAACCTTGGATCAGGCAAGCCTTCTATTATAAGGAAAAACAGACCTGCAGGGACATCATTAGAGCACATTTTGAAAAGTGTTAATAAGAATATTTTAAAAAGCAGTAATTTTCCAGTGGACAGAGAGAATCCTTAATCCTTTAGGACTGCCTTCCCAATCTGGAAAGAAGACTGTTCCCCAGACCATTTCCTCCTCAGGAAAGGGAAATGAGTCTGAATACCTAAGGAATTCGATTTGATTTTATGTGTTCTTATGAATTTGTGATGCTAACAGGAAGAATGACTGTTTGGGGAGGATACTGTTGTGAGCCATGTTATCCCTCTGACCAACACCAATTTCAAACCATTTCTTTGCTTAATAATCTTTATTGTTTCTCGAAAGTGTCTGAGCATACACAATGTAGTATGTTGAAGCCTATCTACTGCTCGTTTTGCAAAGCTCACCTTATGAACCCATCTGCATCTCAACCTTGGAGGAGGTCCACTATGGAAATGAGCATGCCTCCAATCCACCCATTGTGCCTCTAATTGGGCTTCTCACTAGTGCCACCCTGTTTACCTCTGAAGGATCTCTCCATTGGAAAGATCTTTCATTTCAACATCCCCTCCTGTGGGCTGTAACTCCCCATTGTTCCCATGACTGGTATGCAGACATCTCCACCAGCCCTTTGGCTAATCTTTTCTACTGCCTCCCTTGGCTAAGTCCCAGGACAGTGTGTGGCCGCACTGTCTCACAAGCAGTTTCATCCTTTGAATTGTTAAAATTCTCCTGCGAGTGTGCTGGAGATCGGACAGACACTATTAATTAGTTAAGTATTCTGATTTCATTTTATTCTGTTATGTTGGTTGTTCATTTGCTTGTTAGTTAGGTGCCTGAACAGGGGATATGACTGGGAAGAACACAGTACTGCTGTTCAGTGAGGGAGATACAGCAATGGCATTTTATTTATTTATTTATCGATTTATAGCCTGCCTTTTTCCTACAAAGGGCTCAAGGCAGCTTACATCTCCTCCTCCATCTTATCCGCACAACAACCCTGTGAGGTAGGTTGGGCTGAGAGTCTGTGACTGGCCCAAAGTCACCCAGTTGGCTCCATGGCTGAGTGGGGACTAGAACCCAGGTCGTCTGAGTCCCAGTCCCATGCTCTTAACCACTACACCACACTGGCACTCCATTTGATGGGCAATATTATATAAGAATGGATAGGTAATTTCAGACTATCCTCCCTTTACAGTCCTTCTCTTAACTAGGGTCTTCATCTTGCCATGCCAGTAATACACTGGGGTCTTAAGGTACTGTTAGAAACACAACATTAGGAAATTGGAAGCAGTCTACTATTAGTTTCTGATCCTCAATGAACAAGTGAATTTGGCATACACCACAGAGGTCTTGGCAGAACCCTGTAATCTGTGACACACTTTACACCAACCACAATTAAAAAAACAAAACAAAAACATTCTGTCATAACCATAGGTAAAGCAAGACTTCTCTCTCAGACATCTTGAAGGCCCACCTGGATTTTATCAGATTTGCTGTATTGTTAATACTTACGTCAGCTTTAGTCTTTTGACATGTCCAGGCATCACAGGAACATATAGCATTTTCACTCCCTGAACCACCATAGTTGGCTCAATTCCGTATTTTTCCTGAAACACAAATGCAAAAAATACTTGAATTGGTTTATTTTCTACAGTTCTAATTAGAAATTTAAGGTGCAAGCTCAGTTCACTGTGATCATTTTCACATCACATACACCTTGCAAGTTTTCAGTATGCAAATATTTTCTGAATATGCTATGATGTAACATGAATCTGAATTGGCAGGATGAATTATGACTTGAAAGGCAGTAAATTTTATGATCTGTACCAATGTGCAATCTGACAAAAGAATTACCAACAATCTGTTCTGTAATGGTGTATTTAATGCAAATTTCTTACTTTGACAGCATTTATGAAGTCCAAAAGTGTGAAATCATCCTTCCCATAAACAGTCCATCTATCCCAGATTGTAAAAGATATCCCATTTCTGTCACAGAATAAAAATGAAAAATACTTTGTATCAGAGGCATGTTATTGTAAAACAGTTTTCAATCATTTGATATTATCAGTACTTTGAAGTGTAGGAAGATGATAAATAGGCTTCTAAAGTCAGAGTATTGCAACAGGTAGGAATCTATCTATGAATTCCTATTTTCAGAGATGGCAGGTGACTTACCTGCAGCCAAAAAGAGGTGCAATCCCAAATGTGGCAATTGCCTCCCACCTTCCAACTCAGGAGAGTAAATAATAAGCAATGAGAATTTCTTAAAATTTGTCCAGTTGTTTAGTCATACTTCAATCTATATAAAGGCTTTGAGTTTTCTTGCTTACAGCATATCTTATTTTAATCCCTTAATTCATCCTATTTACCTTATTTTTGTTTTTCTTACTTCAGTTGTTTGTGTGAAGACAATTATTGGTATAGCCAGGTTGAAAAAGCAGTTCTTATATGCTTGGAAAGGGTAGCCACCAACTACTTTGATCAATTCCAAAGCAACCTACAGGAAAGGAAGAAATGTAGAAGCTGTAAAAACTCTGAAATGCCTTACCATAACTATACAGCTATAGAAGTTTTGGCATATCCTGATCTATACAATATGCAGCATGAATGATAAGCCACAAAACAGTCAGTTTTTGGATAGGAATCAGATGTCCAAAGATAGGAGTATCTCAGGAGACCTTCAGGGGCAGGCTATACATCCCCAATGAGTTCCTTGGTGCCCTCCACCCTGTTCCTCTTTCACCACCAGATTCTCTGTTACACTACAAAATGAAGCAGTGAATTCAGCTGCAGAGGTGGGGGTGAACCTGGAGGAGGGGGAAGAGGTAAAACAGTCTTCAGACTTTGCCCACCATTGCCTTAATACACACATTTCTGAGTGAACATGTGATTTCCCTCCTGCCCCCCCCCCCTTTGCAGGAAACATTTCCTGCATTCCCATCGAGAGGATACAAGTATCAGGCATCCAAGTAGGTCTTTCCATTTGCCCAGGGGTGCATAATCTTAAGCCTCCCAAAAGACCATTGCCTCCCTCAAGATTGGTCTTTCTGTTCCTTCCTCCAAAATTCCACTTATCAATGGAAGGAATTCATGCATGGATGACTCTGCAGCCCCCTAGACAGCATCACCTCTGACCCATGCACCCCTGCTTTAACACAAAGAATCACTTCATGCTGGTGAGCTTCCTCTCCAGAAGCTACTTTTAGGAATGAATTCAGGTGAAAATAATGTGCAGTCAGTCTCAAGTAACTGTTCCATATATGTATAGTTTATTATAAGTAAGCACAATCTGCAAATTAGTTGCATACATGCATGCAATTATTTATTACATTTCAAGCCAGACTTGTATTCAGGAAAGCACTTATACTACAATAAGAAAAAAGAGAGATGGCTTCTACTTTTTGCAACAACCACATAAAGATTTATTCCATAATATAGCTGATATTGCCAATTTTCCCAATACAGCATAACATGGCCTCATACATTTTTACCACCTCATTTGTACAGCTAAGACATCACTTCCTCAGAAGCAAAACAGGACCAAGAGATAAAAGAGAACTGCTTCCTTATCCCATGATGAGTTGGGGAATCTAAGTAATAAGAAAAACAGTTCCTTTCTGTCTATTCACCTTTGGCTTTTCTAGCCATAACAGGGAAATTAGTATTCATCATAATTTTATGTTCAAGACAGGAAAAATGAATCCTCACTTACCAAACCAGAGACAGCTGCTGTAGAAGTTGCAATGGCAGGGATAATTTTTCCAGCAATCCGTTTTGTTTTGAGTCTGTCTGCTGGTTCAATATTATACATTTTGGCTCGCAAATTGGAAGCTGCTGTTATGAAGTCTATGTGCCCATTACTGTCATCATCCTTTTCAAAAGTAAGTTCCTTCATTTGTAAGTCATCTGTTCAGAAATAAAAGTCAAAATTCTTTTGGGATTCTTGGCTATTTTACTTCAATAAATGGTTACTTTCATTTCCCTCAAGGCAGTTGGGACTGAATTTTTCTGCAGAAGGGAATATATTGTAAAGAAAGCTATTACCCCACAGAATGGAGACATTTCTCAGCTTTTCCTAAAGAGATATGCCTTGCCTTAATATAACATTGGCAAAAACTTTGTTGAAAAGATTGTTATTCATCCTGAACCTTTAGTATAGATCAAACTATGAATCTCTAATACAGCATAAACAATCTAATCAGTCTTTGGAGTTGAGCCCATTCCAGAAAGGTTTAACACTGTCCTTGAAAAAACAAGCTTGTTGTTTGGAAGTGCTCCTTTAATATGGCCTTGTTCTTGGGTGCACAAGTATCAGTTGTAGCCAGGAGCACTTTGGCCAAGTTTTGACAAACTGATTCCATTCCTGGGGAAAAGAGATGTGGCCCTGCCATACATACATTGGCTACATCAAGGTTAGATATTTATAACATACTCAGCATGGGGTTTTCTGGATCCAGCAACTGGTTCCAGCAACATATTACCTGCAGTGGTTACTGGTCTGTTTCCAGACACTATTCAAGGTGTTGGTAATTACTCTGAAGCACTGAACAATTTGTGATCAGGTACCCTAAACAACAGTCTTCTCCTGTATAATCTTGCCCATCCACTAAAGTTACTAAGAGAGCCACACTTACAAGTCTCACTCCTATGTAAGATACAGCTGATACTCTCTCATGGGATTCTGCCATCATAAAAAGCTTTGTTTCAGGCAGGTCTTTGGTCTACTAGGATCAAGGGTTGCCAAATTGAGGCTCAGGAACCACATGTGGCTCTTTAAGTTTATTTTGTGGCTCCACACTTGCTGCTGCAGGTGTCCACTTGCCACTCACCACCTGCTACCTATGGGCACCTGCTTGCCACCTGCCGCCACTGCCCATAATTGCCTGCTTGCAGCTCTCAAACATCTGACATTTACCATATGTGGCTCTTCCAAGTTTGGCCATCCCAGTGTAGGTTATGAGTAATGTTCTCCTGTTCACTCTGTTCTTTTTTAGTGTTTCCACCCCGCGCCGCAGCCTTTTTTTGTATTTTTACCTGCTGCTTGTTCGCAGTATTTTCATTCTGCTCTATAATTAATGTGCTTATTCTTACTGCACTGCCTTGAGTGGTTCTATTTGAGTTAGAAAGGGTAATATCTCTAAGCACTAATATTCACCTTTTGTAGCTGCATTAGCCAATATGGCAGTCTCCAACTGAAGAACAGCATTCCTCTCATCCTCGCTGCTTACTGGAATAGGATCTGGTTTCCTCACTGTTTCGTCTGTTTGTACAACCTGTGAACATGAATGGTAAATAGACAAAATCTTACTACATGCATTTTTCTGTACACAAGTCTACTTTATTAATGTAGATTGGCTGCAATGCTTGCCCCATCTTGTATAATCAACTTGGAGCTTTTACAGAAAGAAACAATTTTGGTAGTATCTAAGTATTTCGGAGGGATATCAAAGCAGCTTATTCCTTCTGTCTAAAACCAACAGCACAATATTAGCAAAAACTGGCTCCAAAATTGCAAACCTTATGAAAGTTTTGTATGTATATTTAAAACACCATAATCAAGGACTTTATGTAAATATGTCTGGCATGCCTCCAATTTAAAATGCATGCTTCCAATATTTTTTTTCCCAAAAAACTTTCTGTAGGGAAGGAGAAGAGCTTTTAATTTACACTGACAGAACAGTTTAATTTTTTTTAATTCTAATGTGTGCTTGTTGTCTTTTAAATTAAGTTACTCAAGCTCTTATCTCCATTTCAGTGGCACCTAAACAAACTTTGGGAAGGCCAAATAATGGCAATAGTAATACAATAGGTATTCATAGAATGATTTAAAACATTCAATACATCCTGCCTGGCGCCGTCGTTATTTGTTTTTCGGCGCCAGGCGAAGACCTTTTTATTAAAGCAGCATTTTAAATGTTAATATCATTGAATTTTATTTGGCTAGGGCGGCTTATTTTATTCCAATGTATATATTTTAATTGTTATTGTTTTAATTTATTGTGTATTTTATTATGTTGTCAGCCGCCCCAAGGCTACGGCAAGGGGCGGCATAGAAATGTTTTAATAAATAAATAAATGAATAAATAAATAAATTATCTTGTCTTAATTCTTATAATTTAAAATGGTAGGACAATAGTGAAATTAGACAGCCGAGGTGAAAACAAAGAGGATAACCTAAAATCACTGAATATGTTCATGGCAATTATTACAATGATATTGGGAAACTTGGAACCAGGCTCAAAAAAACCTCTAACAAATGCATGTGCATAACAATAATCAAATGGTAATGTGAAAAGGTATATTATCTAGATGCTGATCTTACTTTGTTAGAAGGTTGAAACTCTTGAACCTTCAAATCAGAAATTATCTTCCAAATATTTTCTTCTGCCATATCCTGTATAAAAGTGATACCTATTATAAACTGAGGACAACCATACTTCTTGAAACCATTATGAGAGCCAACTTGGCTATGGAGGATGGTATATAAAAGCTTGTATTGATAAATAAACTCTGCTCCTCAACAGTAAGCATAAAGTAAACAAAAAGGTTGGACACAAAGAATCAACAAGGTAACAGGAAGTATTCACATTATTATTATTTTTACTAAAATTCACTTAATCTTGTTTACAATGCCATCTCCACAGTTATTAGCAGAACTTTTACTTCCAAAAACCATGACATGAATCTAGAACATATCCGAGTGTGGCTGAGGAACATTCCCTAGAAATATTTCTATGCCTTCTGAACTTTGTACAGCTATTGTACATGTTCCAGACACAATTCATTTTTTAAAAAATGCAAGTGAACAAAATGTAATAATTATGGAAAGACAAATGCAAAGCTTTGTTGCTTTCATATTAAATCCATAAATACACATATACAAAATTTTTCTTTCACATTTTGCAAGTGCTTTATTAAGGAAGAGAATGCAAATTTCAGTGATTTAGGCAAAACTACAGATTAGATTGCAACTTTTCTTGCAGAAAGATACTGCAAGCGAAAATACAAAATATCAGGAACAATGAGAGATAATTGGGGAGGGGCAGCTGAGGGTTAAACATATACACACAGAAGCAAAGAAAGGGCCTCCCAGTCCATCTAGTCTGACCCCTGGCCCCAGCCAGCTCTGCTCATGGCATGCCTACCATGTGCATATCCAACCTATCTTTGAACACCCTTACCAATGGGGCTTCACCACCTCCTGTGGAAGCCCGTTCCATACCCTTGGGATTCTAACTGTCAGAAAATACTTCCTGGCA
Organism: Varanus komodoensis; assembly: GCF_004798865.1. Classification (NCBI taxonomy): domain Eukaryota; kingdom Metazoa; phylum Chordata; class Lepidosauria; order Squamata; family Varanidae; genus Varanus; species Varanus komodoensis. The sequence goes on along the minus strand of NW_025336100.1, from coordinate 2,863,485 downwards.
TCCACCTTGAACCTTGGTTCCCTGAGCTTTGCTCCATTGGTTATTTGACTCAGAATGGATTCAAGGAGTATCTGGACACAGGGTTTTGAGGAAACCTGGATTCTGAAGTATACTTTGCTTTTACCTGTCATAAACATGCTTGACATTTCAAAGTGTTTTGAAAAATCCACAGAAAAAGGTTTACAGTGCAAGGATTCAGTCCCCCATTTAAAGGCTTACCTTTTCTGTAAAAGGGACACAGTAAACAACTGCAAATAGTTTTGCTGTACTCAGTATGAAGCTGTAGTGCCTGGGGAAAAAAGCAAGGTATCATTCCACTTTCCTGAAAAACATATTAAGAGTAGGGGAAAACTGAAGCAGCGGGTATTTTTCATCAAGCAGAAGAGCTGAAGGAATAGAAAACAAACTTGCCTTTGAATAGATCTGTACTTTGCTTAATTTAGGGCACAATCCTTATGGGATTGCTGACCATCAGATGAAAGTTCAGAGGATTCTAACAATTCTATGACCTGCTAGACTAATGCAAGGTGGGTGGGGGGGAAACAGGCATTTCCTGTTCCTCCAAAACAAAAAAACTAACACCCTAGGAAGACTATTGAAGCCATAAAGATCATGTACTAGCTTTGGGTGGGGACAGGCAACAAAGACCATAGGATTCTATGGATCCTCCCCTCCCCTCCCCTCCCCTCCCCTCCCCTCCCCTAGGAAAACCTCTATTCACCCTCTCAAAATCATCAAATAATTCTGTTACAACTTGAGAAAGAACATGACTCTTTTCATGACAGCTGTGAGAGGTGGAGGATGAAGAAGGATTTGATGTCAAATTCCCCCTCCCCAGGCTGTAAGACTGTGGGAAGGAGAATCCCAATATTCTGTGGTCCTTGGAATGTGATAGATTCCCAAATGGGAATGGTGGAGAAGTGTGAGGACTAATTCACACTGCCTGTCACTGTTGGCTTTTGTCGGTATCAAGCCTCTTTTTAGGCTGTTGCTACTAAGGAGTGTTGGTACAGTGGGGTCAGTTGGTCTCTGACCATATTGCTGATGCCCCATGAGGTAGTCTTGTTGTGTAGGTTGGAAGGGGCGATATTGGGATTGCCGCTTCCATGACCACTTACAAAATCATTGTATGAACCTTAAGTCTTGCTTTGTGGATGGTATCTAGCCTTTTGTCCATCTTCAAATGGAAGAGACCAGCACCATCAAAAGGCATATTCTTGATCCACTTAGTTTCCTGCAGCAGGTTTCCAGCTCTCAACCATGCATGTTGTCTAAGGGCAGCCACACCAACAAATGTTCTTGATTTGCAATCTACATGATGCCTCAACATTGTCAGTTGTTGCTTGGGTAGTTGCATCACCTCGCCAATGAAGCCTCTCACCAGGTCTCTTTGCTGCTCTGGAAGAACAGAAGGGAGGGATTCCATTTTTTGCCACAGAAGAAAACTGATAATGTCCCATCATGGCTTCATAATTAGAAATTCTGAGTCCAAGTCCCATGGCGGAGTAAATATGGTGAGACATCATGTTAATTTTCCAGCCTTCATGGTTGGTCAGTGCAGTATGTTCTTGATTCTGATGGCCCTTAGTGGATTTGATAACAATCAAATTTAGTTGGGGATGATGTTCTGTTCCCTCACCGTATACATGCTCTCAGGGTACTACAAAGTTAGATGCAGATGATTTGGCAGTTCCCACGATTCCATCATCACCTGGCATAGCATAGGAATAAAAGGGAGAGCCACTGGGACCATGTCCTTTGTCCTGATGACATTGTAAATGGTATCTTGTCCCGGTTCAGTATGTTGAACATTGATACCTAAGAATGTTGCCATACGAACAATCTGTTCAGAGAACTGTCCCATGCTCTCCCTGGGCAATCCTGGACCTTGTGGTGACACAATATTCTCAGGCAAGGTGGAAACTGCCTCAGCAGTATCTGTCAAAGTCTGATATATGCCGTAATAGAAGAGGAGGAATGAGCCAGAGATAGATATTCTGTTGCTCAGGGAACAGCGGTCACCTCTCCAGAAGTAGATGGTAAATCTGACTGTTGTTGTGGCTGATGTCAAGAATGAGCTGGAGGGTATAGGAACCCATAAGGTGGAATATAATCCTGTATATATCTGGGTGGGCAACATGGATATGGAGAGGACATCCAGTACCAGTCTCTTCCATACCAAGAGATCTCTGGTTCGAAGGCATTGTTGGATCTGTGGGTCGAACCTGGAGAAGCTTCGGCTGACTGTAGTTCATATGGACTTGGTATGGGAGGACATTGGACTTGTGCTGGTGAAACTTGAGTCATCTGTACCAACAATTTGGATTGCTGTGGTGAGCAATTCGGGGATTCACGAACCTCCCCTTCCGAGATAGATGTAGGTAAGGCTATCTCATGTCTGTGGAGACCAGGTGGGCTGTGTCACAAGCATGGACACAATCTTGGTGACAGGCTGGGATGAGAGCATGGAGATAGTCTCGGACTTGCCCATACCGATGGGGGTTGAAACGGAGGTTGTTTTGGTACAGGTGAACCAAACAGTTCCATCTCAAGTTGATATTCCACGTCCTTCTGAGTGGAATGATGTCGTTTCTGCCTTTTCTCAGGCTTTTCTTTTCTGGGACATTTTTCTTTCCCAGATTGTTTGGTCTTTTTGCTTTCTTTTCTCTGTTTTCTAGGACAATAAGACCATTTGGGACATTTTTCTTCAGTCCTGGAACTCCTTGAAGCAAGCTGAGAAGCTGCAGGTGAGTGCACAGGGGCACTTTCTTCAGGAGCAGGAGGACTGGTAGTTTTTTCAGAGGTAACCTCCTTCATAGCCACTAGAGCTCTGCAGTAAAAGCCTAACAGTGGACATATTTGTCCACTCAATGGCCCCTCTCCAAAAGAAAGTAGGCAGAGCATATGGCTGTCTGTAGAAGAAATTTTTGCTCCACACCGTGCACACTTTCTAAAAGCAGAAAGCTGTGCCATCAAGAAGAAAGAAGGGGTTGAGATAAGAAGAGTAGGCAATAGGTAGTTTTTAAAAAAAAATTGTGAGGGGATGTAGAAGCAGGGAAGGGGGAATTTAAAAAGGTGGTTGAAGAAAAGATGGTGAGGCAGTAAAGAGGTTTTAGAAGAAGTGAAGGTGAGAAATTTTTCAAAAGATAGATAAGAAATTGGTAGTTTTTTGAGAAAAAAGCGAAAGCAGTAAGAGAAACCCAAGTCACAGTGAACAGCAATCGAAAACAGACTGACAAGACAGCAGGCCCAGCCTATTTATACAGAGAGGGAGGGAAGTTTGGGTTCCCACCAAAAATCCTAATGAGCTGAGAACCTTACCGAATATAGGCACTGCCAGGCACAGCACCCATGTGTGTGATGCACAGAGACCATGATGAAGAACTTGAAGCAGTTTGAGAGTTCCACTGGTGCAGTGTTTTCTAGGTCTTTTGTGTCTGTCGTCCTGCTCCAGGGAGTTTCCTCCTTTTCCTGTCTCTCAAGGTTCTCTTCTGCTGTTTCAGCTTGCTGATGCTCTTCTTGCTTCTGGACTACACTTAGCTGTTGCAGATCCTTCACTCTGTCTAAAAACCCTTAGTTTTCTTTTATTATCTGGAGAATGGACACTTGCTGCTCCAGTGCTCTCACCTTTTCTTCTATCAGAGCTCTTAGTATGCAGCTGTTGCAGGCCATCACCATTGCGGAGTCTCCTTAGTCCATTGTTTGTGCAACCTTAGTGTTTCTGACTTTGCAGGAACTGTTGTGACAACTGGTGCTCTGAATATCTTCACTAAAGGTTAGCAACACAGTCCTACTAGTAAATAGGAGTATGTTACAAGGAAGAAGAGAAGTGTGTGCGAGTGTGTGTGTGTGTGCGCACAGGGTGGGGGTAAGGGTGAAATAAAGAAGAGAAACAAAGGGTGGAAAAATATTAGGGACTTCCCCCTTGACTCCCCTGCCGAACTCCTCCCCCAGACTCCTGTTTGTTTGTTCTGGTTGCTCGCTCCCTGGAAGCTTGGCTGCTTGTATCCCAGAGGCCCTAGACCAGCTGGGGCAACTTGCTCTGCTCTGCTAGGAGTCAGGAACCAGAATGAATCACTCCACCCACATATTATTAATGAAGATGGATTTTAGAACAGAAGAGTCAAAGATCATTCTAAAGACCTTAAGAGGCCTGAATGCCTGATAAAATACTTGTATTTCAATGCTGCATTAGATTGGTTCTATAAATCCACAGATTTACCATATATAGTTTCTTGCTTCACTATAATGAAAACTAAAGAGATACTCATTTACTTACAGTGGATCATTGAAGTCAAATTGTATTGGAAAAGGTGGCCTCTTTGGTGACTGCCAAAACAAACCTGGCAATTCAAAAGAAAACAAACTGAATCTTAAAAGCAATTAAATGAAATAAGATACATTAAATCAATATTTATTTAAATATATACTGTACTTACTACCATCTTTTAATCGTGTATCAATGGGAAATGAATGAAGTAACTGAAGGGCCTAGATGAAAAAGAAGCCATCTTAATATGATGTTTTAGCATTCTGTTATGTCATTGAAACCTCAGAAACCATTAACCTGCTCTAAAATCATAATTATATTTAATAGAAAGGCATTATCAATATAAAAGATATTCAACTACTAGAAAAATTCTTCCTATGAGAAATCAGTATGACTTCAGTATCCAAGTAACTGAAGTGTGCCTAACAAAACAAGTTGACCAATATTCTTGATACAATTTCAATAGAAAATATTATTTCATTCCAGTGAAACCAATGTGCTCTCCACCAAAATTTAAATAAGTGTAACAGCCATGTAATTAACAACTTGCCTCATAACCAGTGCAACCAGGAATTTCATGCAGAACAGTATGCAGGCTGGCAAATGAGGAATGGATCTCTTCCACTTATTTGCCTGGCTTCTGTGCTGTTTGTGGAAGAAGGAAAACTGCCCTATCCTTTCTCTGTCAGTCTGACAGCAGGCTAGTAAAATAAGGAAAATAAAAAGTATCATGCAATCCCATGCTGGCTGAGGAAAAGGACCATCTGAGAGTGATGGTTTAACTCCTGTCCTACACTGAGCAGGGGGTTGGACCCAATGGCCCTCTGGCCCCTTCTAACTCCACCATTCAATGATTCTATGACTGTAACCATGATGGGCTTATTTACATGGCTTGTTTAGGGGAAAATTAACATATATACCTAAGAACAAGGCTATTTGTTCTCATCTTGGTTAGAGATGGAGCAAAAGTGGGTTATTCCTCGCATCTGACTTAAAGGGATATAATCTATGTTCCACTTCAGTGGGAGGTGTTTCCCCAACTTGAAAACCAAGAAACAAGACATTTTTAAACTCAGTTGTGGCAACAAATTATAAGTGTGTATACATGAATGCCCCCAAAACCTGGGTGGAAGAGGCCAGACATGTTCTTCTTTCTCAGCAATGCCCACCTCAGCCCTTGATACAGCACCAACATTGCCTGGAGGGCTGGGGAAGGGGAGTGGCCTCCATTTATCTCATTAATACCCTCCAGGTTTCTTGTCTCCTCAGGATCTGGTCTTGACTGTCTTTATCTGGCGTTGGGTTCTTGAGTCAGACTGAGGATTTTGCTGGTATATCCACCCTGTTGTCCAGCAGTTTCCCTACCTCACTTAAGAAAAGTAGTCTCAGACCTGGTGTTGAAGACTCCTATAATGCTAGTTCTGGAGGACTTTAATGTCCATGCTGAAACTGCCTTATCAGGAGTGGCTTAGGATTTCATGGCCACCATGACAACCATGAGGCTGTCTCAGCATGTTATCAGCCAAATGCATGAAAAAGGCCACACTCTCAACCTCGTTTTTTCAATGGACTTGTAAGATGATGGTTCAGTTTTGGAGGAGATAAGTTTAACCTCACTGTCATGGTGAGATCACTTCATGGAGAGATTTGGACTGTTGTCCCATTCCTCCCTCCACAAGGGTGAAGGGCATATTAGAATGGTCCAGCCTTGGAGACTGATGGATTCCAGAAAGCTCTGGAACGGATATCCAGCTGATATAGTAAGTGCTCCTGCTGAAGTCCAGGTAACCCTGTGGCACAGGAAGATGACCTGGGTGGATGACACAATCACACCTAAGTGCCCTCTCCATCCTGACAGAACCTGGTGGGCTCCATGGTATACACCAGAGCTTAGAGTGATGAAGTGAGAAGACAGCTAGAATGTAAGTGGAGTAAATTTCATGACAAGTCTGACCAATTACAACTTAGAGCTCATTATCAAGCCTATTCCATGGTGATAAAGGTAGCAAAACGACAGGATTCTGCCACCTGTACTGGTTCTTCACAAATGCCGTCCAGCTGAATTATTCTGAATGTTTTGAGGTTTCCTGCAGTCTAGTTCACCAGATGAGACTCCAGAACTCTCAGCAACTCACTGTGATGAATTTGCCATACACTTTGTGAAAAAAATTGCTCAGATCTGCCATGAGTTGGATTCCACAATTGCTTCAGTTTAATCTAGGGATATATCCAGAGCACAGTCTTCTAGCCCCATTTTGCTGGATGAGTTTCAATTACTGCAGCCCAAGGATGTGGACAAGGTGCTTCACTCTGTTTATCCTACCACATGACCTCTTGATCCTTGCCCATCATGCATCATTGAGAAATCCAAAAAGAGGCTTCACCCCTGGGTCCAGGAGGCTGTTAATGCCTCCTTAAGAGAGGGGATAGTACCAGCCTCTTTAAAGGAGGCCATGATAAGCTGACCCTGGATCCAGGGATTGTTGCCAACTACTAACCAGTAGAAAACCTTCCCTTTTTGAGCACAATACTGGAGCAACTGGTGGCCAGACAGTTCCAGGCACTCTTGGAAGAAGTGGACCCATTTTAACTGGGTTTCAGTCCAGGGTTCAGGAAGGAGACTGCCTTGATTGCCCTGAATGATGATGTCATGCCTAACGACTTGGGGGAAGCGTTAGCACGCAAAAGAGGGCCAGAAGCCCCCAGTGAGGATCAGGCTTTAGAGCAGGGAGATTTATACTTGGTGCCCATGGCACAAACAGCCCCCCCCACCACCTGACTCTGAAGTTTTTGAGAGAGTTCCTGGAAATCAGGAAGGGGAGTCGGTTGTCATGGAAAGTGCCCAACTGAGGCGGAGACTTCGACGCTTAGACCAATTAGAACAGAGAAGGAGAGAAAGAAGTTTGTCCAACCCCCCTGGAGAGGGACGTATGAGATTGAGGTCAACGTGACAAATCTTAGAGAGGTCAGAAAGGAGGGGGCAATTGTGTTGCTTAGAGCTCTCTGCGGTAGCTCCTACACTATCTGTCATAAACATAAATCTTGTAGTCGTTTGGAATAAAGGTCTTTAGTTTTTATTGCCTGCGTCTGTGCAAGTAATTGGGGACATGAGTTACGACCTCACAACAGCTTGCCCCCTCCTTTCTCCGCACTCCAGCATCCACAGGAGCATCGTGACTCACACAGCCAGGTGAAGTTGTTTTCTTTTTTGGAACGTTTTACTAATGGAGGCTGCAGCTCCACCTTCACTTCCCCCGGAGTACAAAACACTTCAAGATGAGAACCTCCTTTTGAGGGCCGAAGCTACAGCAGCGAACGAACAAACAAACAATCTGTGTGCAGAAGTTGCTTCGCTTTGTGCAGCAGCAGCAATGGTGGCGGTGCCCCCTCCCCACAGACTTCGGAGATAAAGTTGAAACGCTGCCCAGTAGAGCCTCCTCCCAAGTACGATGGAAAGAGGGAAGGATTTATGACTTTCAAGGCACAATGTGAACCATATATGCATCTTTGCCAAAATGACTTCACCGATGAGAAGACCAAGGTAGACTTCTTAATCAATCAACTTTCTGGGGCGGCTGCCCAGTGGGCAACTGTGAGGCTGGTGGCTCAGGACCCCATTTTGAATGATGCAGCAGCTTTTCTGAATGCCTTGGAACTGTTTCTAGGCGTGGGGGCACACAAGGAAATGGCGGTCCGTGAAATTAAATGCCTGCGGCAGGGAGCAGGCTCAGCTACTGATTACATGACTCAATTTCAACTTTTGATGAATGACCTGGGATGGAATGAGGAAGCCTTGATGGTACAATATCGAGAGGGTCTTAGGAGGGAGATTTTGGATATTTTGGCCCGTTCTCCCCCACCAGACAATTTGCAAAATTTAATGCTTGTGACTATTCAACTGGACGTGCAGCTTGCTGAGCGGGAAATAGAAAGGCAGGAAGGCCACTCTGGCCCATTGCCAGTTGGAGAGAGATGGTTCCCATGGGCAGAGGCCAAGCCTCGCCGACTCGCACCAGATTACTATGTTGCTGAGGTGACAGCTCAGCCGGAGCCTGAGCCTGAGCCTGAGCCCATGCAGCTGGGAGCAGCCAGGTCCCGCATTCCAAGAGGGGAGATTGATTACCGCCATGCTGCCAGACTGTGTTTTGTTTATGGACAAGGAGGACTGACTCATTTCTGCTCTTGGAAGAAGCAGGCGGGAAACTTCCAGTCCCAGTGTCATTAAGCATCGCGACGCTGGGACCCACACCAAAACCCCGGTGGTGCCCTGCCCCCAAAGGGCCTCCTTCAACCCAACACCTGCTGATTGATGTTGCTTGACAGGCACCTCCTCAGCCTGAAATATGGGCCACAGCCTTGATTGATAGCAGTGCCACTGCTTCATTTATGGATGAGAATTTTACTAAAAGCACTCCTTTCCAACATCATTACTACCTGCCCCACTCCTAGTGGACTCAATTCAGAGGCAGCCTCTACAGTGCCCATCGTCGCACCACTCTTCCCCATTGACTCTGCAGATTGCCAAACATCACGAGCAGGCTGTGTTCTTGTTAGTAAAGGATTTACAGTACCCCCTGGTACTGGGCATGGACTGGTTAGTCAAGCATAAACCTCAGATAATGTGAGACTCAGGGCAGATACAATTTATTTCCAAGTTTTGCATCCTACATTGTTTTGACTCCTCCACCCATGCTCCACCAATCCCCCCCCCATCATCCACCACCGCTCTTCCTTCTCAGTATCAGGATTTTTGGGACATCTTTGATCCTCAAGAGGCCGACAAGCTACCACCCCACCGCGCTTGTGACATGGAGATTCACATACAGCCGGGAGCCACCCTTCCTGTCGGCAAATTGCGGCCCATGTCCCCCAAGGAGCTACAGGTACTCAAAGAATTCATTTTTACCAACTTAAAAAAAGATTTCATTCCTTATTGTCGCCCACTTCGGCCATGCCCCTTATTGTTCCCCAGAAAAATTCTGAAGAACCCAGAGTTTGTATCGATTTCCACCGTCTTAATGCCATTACAGTCCCCAACACGCATTCCATGCCGTTGATCTCTGAGATTTTAGAACGCCTGGGCCAAGTGAGCATTTTTACTAAGCTGGATCTCCGAAATGCCTACAACTTACTCTGCATCCGTCCTGGGTTTGAGCACCTCACAGCCTTTGCATCAAGATTTGGCAATTACAAATTCTTAGTTATGCCATTTGGGCTTGCGAATGCGGGACAATAGTTTATTCGGTTGATAAATGAAATCTTCCATGATTTTTTGGATGACTTTTTGATTGCATACTTGGATGATTTGTTGATTTTTTCAAATGACCCAGAGTCCCATGTGCGCCACGTGTGGGCTGTCCTTCAACACATGTGTGAGAATCACCTCTCTGCTAAGCTTGAAAAGTGCGAATTTCACACTACTTTCCTGATGTATCTCGGATATCGAATTTCCCAGAATGGATTACAGATGGACCCCGAGAAAGTACGAGCTGTACTCTCTTGGCAACCGCCTTGTATGAAGAGGGAACTGCAAAAGTTTTTGGGATTTGCTAACTTCTATTGCCGGTTTATACCTCACTTCTCTCGTTTGACAGCCCCTTTGACTGACCTTTTGAAAGAGAAGAGACGGCGCTTGAGCTGGCTTCCTGAGGCAGCAGAGGCTTTTGCCACCTTGAAACGCCATTTCGCTTCAGAAAACCATCTAGTACACCCTGACACATCTGTGCCTTTTGTACTACAAACCGACGCTTCTGACAGAGCTATAGGGGCAGTTCTGTTGCAACCAGCAGGAGGGTCCGGCGACGATCTCAGACCGGTGGCGTTTTACTCCCGCAAACTCACATGTTCAGAACAGAACTACACCATTTGAGAGAAGGAGTTGTTGGCGATCAAAGCAGCCCTAGAAGAATGGAGACATTTGTTGGAAGGGGCCTCTCACACGGTCCTCATTCAAACTGACCATAAGAACTTGGCCCATTTTGCCTCAGCTAAGATTCTCAACCAAAGACAAGCACGTTGGGCATTGTTCTTCGCATGTTTTCGTTTCCACATAGAGTATGTCCCGCCATCAAAGAACCTCCTAGCAGACACACTGTCCAGAAAACCTGAGTACTTTGGGGACAATGAAGCACACCCTCAACGTACCCCTGTCTTACAGCCTGAAACGATTGTATCCGCCACTGCTTCGACCTCTTGGTAGGTGGACCTTCTCCGAGCCCAACAGGCCAACCACTTTGTCCGGGCCAAGAGGGAAGAAAGGGAGGCGGGTACTCTACCTTCTTTCTATAACTTTGAGAACAGTTTATTGTTATATAACCAAGCTGCGTACATTCCATTGCCACTTAGAGAACGAGTGTTGCAACAATGCCATGATTCCCCCTCTGCTGGTCACTTTGGGGTTTATAAGACTTTGCATATGGTACCCAGGGACTTTCGGTGGCCCTGCATGAGCTACGATGTTAAATCTTATGTCCTCTCCTGCCCCACATGCCAACGGGCCAAATGCCAGCCCAGCAAACCCCCAGGGTTGCTACATCCTTTGGGGATCCCTCCTGGCCCCTGGCATACTGTTTCTCTGGATTTCATCACGGATTTGCCCCCGTCGAGGGGCTTCACCACCATATTGGTCATCACAGACTTATTTACCAAAATGGCTCATTTTATTCCTTGTACGGGACTTCCCTCAGCCAAAACCACGGCCTCTTTTTTTGTAGATCATATTTATAAATCACATGGGTGGCCCCTTGCACTAATTACAGACGGGGCACTTAGTTCACCTCACGGTTCTGGAGGGAACTCCTTTCCTTGCTCAAGGTCGACCTACACCTCTCTTCGGCGCATCACCCTCAAACAGACGGCCAAACGGAGCTTTTGAATGTGACCCTTGAGCAATTATCTCCGTTGCTATGTAAACTACCAACAAGATGATTGGTCCTCTTTCCTTCCTTTGGCAGAGTTCGCTTACAACAATTCCGTGCATGCTTCCACCCGGCAAACTCCCTTCTTTGCTAATGTGGGATACCAACCCCGTGCATTTCCCTCCGCACTACCTGCTGCTGGAGATTTTCTGCACAACTTGGTTTCCGTACAGTCTTTGCTCAAGGAACAGTTGGATCAGGCCAAAGCTACTTACAAAGAGGTTGCTGACCGACACAGGCAACCTAGAGCCCCTCTCCGTGTGGGCGACTGGGTTTGATTGTCTACCAAATTCCTCCCCCTTTTGGTACCTTCTCGCAAACTGACCCACAAGCGTGCAGGGCCCTTTCAAATCGTCGCCCAAATCAACCCCATGGCCTTTAGCTTGGCTTTGCCAGCCTCCATGAAAGTGCATCCAGCTTTTCACCAGGCGCTCCTTTCCCCTGCCCCACTCTCTCACCCCCTCTGCTCTCAGGTTCCCCCATCTCCACCTGTGTTGGTGGATGGGGAAGAGGAATTTGAAATCGAAGAGATCCTCAACTCCAGGTTTTGGAGGGGGCGGTTGCAATACCTCGTACACTGGAAGGGCTACCCCCCTGAAGAGCGCAGTTGGGAGCCCATTGACCACATACATGCACCCATACTCCTGAGACGATTTCACGCTCGCTTTCCGCACAAGCAAGGTAGCAGATGCCCTTTGCCTCGCCGAAGGAGGGGAGGTCATGGGGGGGGGGGAGTGTCATGCCTAACAACTTGACGGAGGTGTTAGTACACAAAAGAGGGCCAGAAGCCCCCAGTGAGGATCAGGCTTTAGAGCAAGGAGATTTATACTTGGTGCCCACAGCACAAACAGCACCCCACCACCTGACTCTGATGTTTTTGAGAGAGTTCCTGGAAATCAGGAAGGGGAGTCGGTTGTCATGGAAAGTGCCCAACTGAGGCGGAGACTTCGACGCTTAGACCAATTAGAACAGAGGAGAGAAAGAAGTTTGTCCAACCCCCCTGGAGAGGGACGTATGAGGAGACTGAGGTCCACGTGACAAATCTCAGAGAGGTCAGAAAGGAGGGGGCAATTGTGTTGCTTAGAGCTCTCTGCGATAGCTCCTACACTATCTGTCATAAACATACATCTTGTAGTCGTTTGGAATAAAGGTCTTTAGTTTTTATTGCCTGCGTCTGTGCGAGTAATTGGGGACGTGAGTTACGACCTCAAGACAGATAACCTCTATCAGGAGAGGAACAGGGAAAATGTGACCCTGTTGATTTTTCTAGACTGCTAAACAGTTTTCGACATCATTGACCAAGGTGTTCTTCTGGACAGCCTGGCAAGGATGGGAGTTGGGGGCACTGCTTTACAGTGGTTCCATTCCTACCTGACTTGTGTCCAGAAGGAGGTGCTGGACCAAGATACTTGCTTTATCCCTTGACAGTTACGCCATGGGGTTCCACAGGGCTCTATACTGTCCCCCATGCTCTTTAACATTTATATGAAACTGTTGGGAGAGGTTATCAGGAGGTTTTGGCTGCGGCATCAGCAGTATGATAATGGCACTCAGCTCTTCCTCTTGTTTACATCAGATCCAGTGAAGCAATCTCCAGGATGAACTCTGTCTGAATTTCATAATGGACTGGATGAGGGCCAATAAACTGAAATTCAGGAAGGACAGACGTGCTGTCGGTTGATGATCTGGATTAGATGACCACTGTTCAGTCTAGGATGGGGTCACACTTCTCCAAAAGGACAGGATCTGCAACTTGGGACTGCTCCTGGACCCAAAACTCTCATCTGGAGTCTCAGGTGGACTCAGTGGCCAGGAGTGCCTTTTTCTAGCTGCTGTGAATATGACAACTACAGCCTTACATGGCCAGACAGAGCCTGACCATGATTACTTATGTGCTGGTAACTTTCTGACTACATTACTGTGATGCACTCTATGTAGGGGTGCCTTTGAAGATGATCCAGAGACTACAACAGATCCAAAATAAGGCTGCACATCTGATGTCAGTTTGTTCACCTGGATAACACATATACTGTATAAATTACATTGGTCGCCAATTGAAGCCCATGTCCAATTTTAAGTGCTTGTTTCAACATATAAATCCTTAAACAACTTGGGACCTGGTTACCTTTTCCAGTCTACTCCTACCTGCCCACTGAGATCTGGGAATGAGTTCCTTTTGAGAGCGCCATCGCCAAAAGAAGTAAAAGGGATGGCATTTAGAAGAAGGGTTTTTCCAGTGGCTGCCCCCAACCTTTGGAACAGGTTTCCTAAAGAGGTCCATCTGGCGCCATCTCTATTTTCATTTCAGCAGCAGACAAAAACCATCCTCTTTTGCTGATTTTACAAAACGTGAATTCAAAACGTGATTATAAGTGTTCACTCTGCTCTACCAGATTTCCTCCCCTCTTCCCCCTGTATTTTTATTTAACCGATATTTTAAAAACTAATATTAATTGTAACAGTTGTGTTTTCTTGCTTTTACTGCTGGATTGTTTTAATGTATGTAATTTTATTGGTTATTTTAATGTTTTGACTGTGAGCCATCCCGAGATGCCTTGCATGGGGGATGGGCATACAAAAGTTTTAAATAAATAAATATTTGTTCTTGTACTGTGAGCTGTATATTGATAATGTCAGCTGCTTAGAGAGTCCTGTCAGGCTATTGATGGCATATAAATTTGAAAATAAATAAACTACTCCTGAATTTTCCCAGGAATTGATGTATTCTATTCCCTTTTTGAAAATGGGGACAACATTGATCCTCCCTCCAGTCATCTGACACTTCACCCATTCCCCATGCTTTCTCAAAGATTAGACAGTGATCCTGAAAGTTCTTCTGCCAGTGTTTTTATTACTCTAGGATGCAGTTCAGTGGGCCCTGGAGTTCCGAACTGTTCAAAGTAATCAGGTGTTCCTGGACCATTTGCACATCAACTTCAAGCAACATTCCGGCCCTTTCAGCTTGTACTCTGCCAGGGAGGTCATAGGTCCTATTTTGGGAGAAAGCTGAGCCCAAGTAGGAATGCAGCACTACTGGACTTTCTTTGGCATCTGTTATCATTTTGCCATCCTCACAGAGTAGCTGAAACACCATTTCTTTTATCTGCCTTTTACTGTGCATGTTCCTGAAGAAGGCTTTTTTGTTGCTTTCAGCATCCCTTGCTAACCACAGCTCATTTTCAGCTTTAGCCTTCCTGAGGCCATCCCTGAAATTCCCTGCTATCTGCCTATACTCTTTCTTTGTAGCCAAGCTTCCTTTGTAGCTATACTCTTCCACTTCCTACACATGTCAGTTTCTGTCCTCAGGTCATCTGTATGCTTTGATTAGCCACATGGGTGTCTTCTGTTTCCCTTTTTTCGGGATGGGAGGGTCCAAAATTAATTGTAATTGTGCCTTTAGAATTTCCCTTTTAAAAAATTCCCACTCATCCTGAACTCCTTTTCTCTTTAAAGTTGCTTGCCATGGGAAATTATTTATTACTGTTCTTAGCCTATTAAAACCGACTTTCCTAAAATCCAGGTCATGCATTTGGCTACACTTGGCTTTTGCTTCCTTTAAAAACAAAAATGCAAGTACGGCATGGTCACTTTACCCCAGAGGTCCTGTAACAGCCACTTTATCAACTTACTGAGTAAAATCAAATCAAAGATAGCTAATCCTCTAGTTCCTTCATCCACTTTCTGTAGAAGCATGTTATCATCACAGAAACCAGAAATTTCTCCAAGGTGCCAAATTAACAAGTGCAGAATTTTTCTATAAATTCTCAACCAGTAACATCAGCCAGTGGAATTAAAAGAAATCTTACAGCTCACCTTATGATTAAAGTATTTCTCAAATTTCAATCTTCCTAATTCAACACATTGTGTCCAGGTTCTTGGTCTTCTACTGAGGCACTTAATCACTTGGAATGATCCTTCCAAACTCTCCCCAGATTTTATTCTCTAGAAAAGAGAAAAAATAAAACCAAAAATGGGCGAACCTAGGGCCATGTTACATGTCAGCAAGCATATGTTCACCAGCACCAGAAAGGTATAATATATCCCATCTCCCAGCATGCAAACCAAAGTGGAAACTGTGCTCTTGTGCATTTTGCTTTTAATGTATTTAATAGCTACTTTTAAAAAGCAAACCATCAATTATTCTTTATAAGAACAAAAGCCACAATTCAATTCCTGTTCCCAGATGGAGACCAGAAAATGGCAACGATCTAATTGAATAATCCAAAGTGCAATCATTTCATAAAAGTTTTCCAGTAATTTCATAAAACTAAGAGTGAAACAGGGGCAGAGTAGAATGCTGGGCACTTGTTCAGATTGAAAATGCACAGATGCTAGCTGAAAATGCTAGTAATCTACCATTACCAAATCCACAGTGCCTACTTTCACTGCAGCCTCCCATGGGTATATCCACCTACTTGGTGCCTCAATGCATATCAACCACCATTTTGAATATGCAAGCTATGGCAGATGTACCATGCACCATGGCTTGCCGGGTTGTGCAAACCCAGGTGCTGTGGGTTAAATGAAGGTTCAACAACCCTTGGATAATAGTAGAACAATGCACAGTTGTTCAAAATTCCCAGATGTGAATGACACAACAAACCACAGCACATGCGCACTGCAGCTTGCACATTCAAAATGACAACCAGCACACCCCATGTTGACCCATAGGTTAATTAGCCTATCATGACTTATCATGACGTACAAACAAGCACCATAAATTTCAAAATTTAATTTCACCCCCATTCACATTCCATTTCAGTGGTGATTCTAACTCAAACCATTTTGTCACACTGAAATGTGTGACAAAATCAATACCACACTGAAATCAATACCAAGTAGTGCTCTACTCCTACTTTGGCTCAGTCTTCTACCAAAAGAACTACAACCTTCCTGACAATGGTTGTACACGCTGAAGTGGCAGGATGGGAGCCCAAGGTTGGTCAAGAATAATCTAATCGAGCTAAAAGATTTGAAATCTCCAGGGCCCGATTGACTTCATCCCAGAGTCATAAAAGAGATAGTGGAGTAACTCTCAGAACCACTATCTACCATCTGAGAATTCTCAGAAGACAGAAGTGCCAGATGACTGGAGACGGGCCAGTATTGTCCCTATCTATAAGAAAGGGAAAAAAATGAACCTACGAACTACAGGTAGTCTGACATCAACTCCTGGAAAAATTCTAGAGCAAATTATAAAACAAGCAGTCTGCAAACACCTTGAAGAAAACAGGGATTTCTCAAGAACAAATTGTGCCAAACTAATCTCCTTCTT
Source organism: Varanus komodoensis (assembly GCF_004798865.1). Classification (NCBI taxonomy): domain Eukaryota; kingdom Metazoa; phylum Chordata; class Lepidosauria; order Squamata; family Varanidae; genus Varanus; species Varanus komodoensis. The sequence continues at coordinate 2,847,023 of NW_025336100.1, read as the reverse complement.
TTGATTTGGGTAACCTCCCAAATGGACTATGGGAACACTGTGGACATAATGCCAGGGCGACTTATTTTATATTGTTATTTATTTTATATTGTTATTTTTATATTGTTATTTTTGTATTTTACTTTATGTTGTGAGCCGCCCCGAGGCTTCGGTGAATGGGGCGGCATAGAAATGTTTTAATAAATAAAATAAAGAAATAAATAAAATAATCTGTCTAGACTTTAGCAAAGCCTTTGACAAAGTGCCTCATGACATTCTGATTACCAAACTAGCAAAAAGTGAGCTAGATAATGCAACCATTAGGTGAATCCACACTTCACTGCAAAACCAGATTCAAATAGTGCTCATCAAGGGCACCTTCTCAAACTGGAGGAAGTTAACTAGTGGGGTTTCAGTAGTCCTGGGCCCAGTCCTCTTTAACATTTTTATTAAAGAGGAAGTACAAGAAAAGAAAATTAAGTTTGCAGATGACAGAAAGCTGGGTAGAAGAGCAAATAGCTGGAAGACAGAGATAAGATACAGGGTGATCACAATAGGTTAGCACGCTGGGCGAAGAACAACAGAATGAAATACAACAGGGACACATGCCAAGTCCTCCTCTTATGAACAAGAAACCAAATGCACTGCTACAATATGGGGAACGCTTGGATCAACAATACTGCAAATGAGAAGGAACTTGGGGTTGTTGAAGATCACAAGCTAAACATGAGCCAACAATGTGATACAGCTAAAAAAAGGGCAAATGGTATTTTGGGCTGCATGAACAGAAGCATCACTTCCAAAACACAAGAAGTACTAGTTCCACTATACTCAGCACTAGTCAGATCTCACTTAGAGTACCATGTCCGGTTCTGGGCACCAAAGTTTTAAAAAGATGCAGAAAAGCTAGAAGGGGTACAGAAAAGGGCAACAAGGATGATTCAGAGACAGGAGGCAAAGCCCTAAGAGGAAAGATTGAGATAAGTAGGCATGTTCAGTCACAAGAAGAGAGGGCTGAGGTGTGATATGATAGCACTCTACAAGTACCTGAAAGGCTTTCTCAAAGAAGAAGGACAAGAACTCTTGTTCATTCCAGAGTGCAGGACATGAAATAATGGACTTAATTTAAAAGAAACTAGATTTAGACTATACATCAGGAAGAATTTCTTAATTGTCAGAGCTATACGACAATGGAATCCATTACCTGGGAAGGTTGTCAGTTCTCTCTTGTTAGAAACATTCAAAAAGCATCTGAATGGGATGGTGCAATTCAGCATGTTGCAATAGCAGGGGGTTGGATCTAATTGCCTTCCAGTCCCTTCCAACTCTACTATTCTGTGATTCTATGAATACTACCAACTACATATAACGTTCATCATAAAATAGATCATTACCTGTAACACCTCTTCCGCTGATGGATAGGTTTGCCAAAACTTGTTAAATAGGGAAGGCTTGTGTGAAAAAGCACTTTCAAACTAAAACAAGAAATCACATGATAAGAAAACAGTACTTAACAGCCCTTCTGCTTAAACCCTACCCAATAAGGGGGAAAAAATCAAGGAACATTCTGAAATTAAATCTATGAATGTGCTGTAGTATCATATTAATTTCATTGGGGCTTGTGCAGGAAAATTTCCCACTGAATCATGTTTATAATGCATTATGTGTGCAATAAAACTTACCTTGTCTCTTGCCCACTGAATTGTGTGTTCAGTGGCAGCTGGAAAAGATTTTAATGTACAAAATGGTATTTCTTCTTCTGGCGGATCTCGCTACATGTAAAAGAAAAAAATAAAGATTTTTTAAAAACTTCTGGTCTTAGTTATTTCTGTCATCACATCAATTCCTTTTAATATATCCTTTCCACAGATATCAAGGTTGCAATCCTATACACCCATACTTGAGAGGAAGTTCCACTTAACTTTGTGGAACTTGCAGTTATTTTTTATTTTATTTATTTATTACATTTATATCCCACCTTTTTTCCTTCCAAGGAATTCAAGTCAGCTTCCATGTCAAGTCAAGGAATCTTTACTGGCATAACAATACAGAACTGCATAAATCCACACATTCCTACAGAGATCTCCCAAACACAGCATTGCTAATGGACACTAAACTGACTGTTAATCTCCCACAGAAAGGCTGCTGTTCTTTCCCTTTGTCAGCTGACTATGTGGATAGGACAAATTTCCTGGTCTGACCGTTCTCTCATACTTATCAAAGTGAAACCTATGAGGGGCGTTCAATATATTCTCGGTATCAGCATGAAGAAAAAGGAATAATAAATTGAAATAATTTTTATTTTTCAATGTAATCCCTCATAACTTCAACACACTTATTACATAAAGAAATTAACTCTTCAATTCCCTGCAAAAATTACTCTTCCTCCTTGTCTAAAAAATGTACGTTAATTGCCACCTTGAGCTATTCATTGTCGGAAAATCGCTTTCCATGAAGATCTTTGTTTAAGTTTGGAAATAGGTAGTAGTCACTGGGGGTCAGGACCGGGCTATAGGGTGGGTGGTTTATTTCTTCGAAACCACAGTCTCACACAGCAGCCTTCGAAACATGCGCCGTGTGAACGGGCGCATTGTTGTGAAGAAGCAACACACCTGAAGTCAGTTTTCCCCACCTTTTATCTTTAATCGCTTCTCTTAAATTACACAGAGTGATTGCGTAAGATGCTGTATTTATGGTTTCACCTTTTTTCGTGTAATCGATCAATAAATTTCCCTTTGAGTCCCAAAACACTGTGACCATGATTTTTCCGGCCAATGGAGTGACTTTGAATTTCTTCAGAGGGTCAGCACCCTTTTTATGCCACTGCATGGACTCCTGCTTACTTTCAGGGTCATAGTGATGAACCCAAGTTTCATCTCCAGTAAAAATCCGGTCGAAAATACTCAATGGACCTTCACCACAGAGCTCTAAAAACTCCCTACAGCACTCGACTCACACTTGTTTCTGAGGTGCCATGAGCATTTGCGGCACCCATCTCGCACAGACCTTTGAAAGGTTAAGATGGTCATGAAAAATAGTAAATATGGTACCAACAGATAGGTTTGTCATCTCAGCTAACATTTTGATTTTTATTCAGGCATCTTCCAATACAAGTTTCTCAATTTTTTTCACATTTTCTTTCGTAGTGGCAGTAACCAGCCCGCCTGAGCAAGGGTCATCTTCAATGCTTTCTCTGCCCCTTTTAAATTCACTTGACCACTTTTGAACAGTAGATAATGAAGGTGCAGAGTCCTGGTAAATGGCCACCATCTCTTTGTGACTTTTTCCTTGTTTTGTAAAGAACTTAATCACAGCAACATTACCCACATCAAAAGCAAATCAACTCGATATCGAGAATACATTGAACACCCCTCGTAGGTACTTTGTGCACCACGCCTCAAAAAATGAACAGTCTAAAAGCATGTGCAATATTGTTTCCACACTACACCCACATTGGCAGTACCTTTCAATACATGGTACTCCCTTGAATCTACCTGACACTGGGGTGGATAGCATGGCATTGCATCTTGCCAAAGAATATGCCCTGTGCCCTGTGCTCTTGTGGTCTTTTAGGAATGGCAAAAAACCTGGCCATTTGTCCTATTTTGATCAAAAGATGTAGGCATAGCAGGAAACACATTTTACTGGCAGCACTCAACAACTCCTGGAATTCTATATCCAAGATCCTCCTTTTAATCACTTGGAAAGCTTGCTCTTTACTTTAAAAATCTATCTGATCAGGGTCTATACCCCAACAACTTTAATTTCTTGACAAGTGGGAAAATCCCTATTGGAGGTACAGAATCTGACCCAAGATGATACGTCAAGCGGTCATAATCCACTTTATAATATATGTGTAAACAAAACCTAATTGTTTCCAGCCAGGATTATCCAGTCTCCAAGCACAGTACTGAACAGGGGACACACCCTGGGAATCCCAAGATTTTCCAAAGGAACAAGGATTGTATCTGTTCAATTGAATGTTTCAGTACATTTAAACCAAACAGGGAAAACTTGGGGGATTATTTTTGCCCTGAACACTTGTAGTGCAGCTGGCACACAGTTACCTCTATTGAAATAAAATCTTGTAATAGACTGAGCGAAAAGCCAAACCACATTAACTACTGCTTTCCAATGACAGACTCAGGAGTTCTTATAATGAAAAAGTATTCTCAGATATTTGAATTGCTTAACTTTTTCTACAGTGTTTCCCTTAAATTTCCAGGAAATTTTTCCCATGTTTTGGCAAACACCATTACTTTAGATTTGCTGTAATTTAGTTAAGGCTCATTTTTATCCAAATATTTTGCACAGCTGTTAATCAAACAATTCAAACCTATGAATATCTGAGAATTACCGCATCATCTGCATTAAGCAACAGTATGACTTTATACATTCCAAGTCTAGGACTATGTCCTTCCACTCTAGTTATATGGGATGCTAGATCATTTTTGAAGAGATTAAACAAGGTCAGTGCTAGGTAGGATAATATTACATAATCGTCTATTGTGGATCTGCCTTGTCTAAACCCTGCTTGCTCTGGGCCAAGGATTTTTTTATTAATCCATGAGACAAGTTTAATAGATATTTCCCATAGACTTTCCCCACAACCAATAGCAAACTTACTGGCCTAAACATCAGATGGCTGGTTATAATTGCGTTTTTAAAAAATAGGAACCACTATATCATGATTCTAGAATTTAGGCATTTTCCCTGTTCCATCTATCATCATGAACAGGGGAGCAAGAATTGAGGACAACCAATTTGGGTCATATTTTAACATATCAGGTGGGATAGCATCTGGCCTGGCAGCTTCCTCCAATTTTAACTGCAAGATTAAGTCCCTAATTTCTTCAGTGTCCACAGGAGGCCATTCTGGAAGATCAGAAAAGGAGAAAACTATTGGATTTCTATCCACATTATCAGCCTCATAAAAAAGGTCCAAAAAGTGTGGTACCCATCTGTTTGCAGAAATTACCACAGTATTATGTGTCTCTGTGACTGAGGCTTTTGAAACAATTATCCAAAATTGCTTGCCATTTTTGTGAGATACAGCTTATAATAAAGACACCCATTGATCATCAAAGCATTTCTGTTTCTTTTCATTCACTAACAGTTGTACTTGCTTCTTAAGGAGAAAATACTCAGACAATGATCCCTGGCTGTTTACCTTTCTGTATGACCTGTAAACGTTCTGAATGTGCATCTTCAATTTCTTACACTCCCAATCAAACCAACCCTCCTTATTCAAAGTGCTACTTTTCTTTCATGCTATTAAATTGCTCCCTACTTCATCACATATGTACTCAGCCCCTCATTTGCTTTAATTCTAGGGGTTTTTCAATTGTAATAAAGATCCACACAAGAACCATGCATCTTTTACCTGATAGTAATTGCTTTTGTGCTACTGAATTCTTCCAAAATATTTTGATCTGTGTAATTGGACCATTCCTAAATCCAGCATTAACCTGTCTCTTGGTAGTATTGGGCATTGAGACCTGCTATTCAATAGTTTTTAGAAATCAGAAAGTCATTCTTGATATACCCAAGCCCATGCACTTAAACAGCTCTCTGAATCTAAATCATGTCTACAAAAATGTCTCACTAACTCAGTTGACTTTAAAGTACCACTTCTGATAACTCAAAAACTTTAAAGGAGACTGAGGAGTCACCAACACAACGCACTGTGCTATTGTGTTTGGAAAACTTACATGACTATTGTATGATTCTGTTAGATGAGGCACAATTACTTCAGTATGCCCTTTTGTTCCCATGGTTCCAGAGTCTAAGAGAGGTCGCAGGCTTGCTAGGCAGCGACTACATAAGGAAAGCAAAAGAGTAAACAAAAAATCACAGAAAATACCATGCATGGCCTAAGCCATTTAGTGTTAATAATATCACATAACATTTTTAAATGACAGGGAAGTAAAGGTAACCAAATGACTATATGGCATTGATCATGATTATCAGTTTCGTTTTTCCTTAACAATTACTGGAGCCAGTGGGAGCTTTCTTGATGCAAACAACAAGGACCAAAGATAGCAAAGGTGGATCAGGACATGCAGGTGAAAAGAGATACACATCCCCTACCACTCCTACCTGAAGGCTGATCAGAACTGGAGTCGAGTTTGCATTCATAGATATGTAAAATGAAATCTAAAGTTAATGGTAGGAAACCAAAAATTGCTGGCAGGGAGCAAAGTCAACTTGGCACAAGATGTTGCTTTTTAACAAACACTTACCTATCAATATATCTCCTTGCTTCCACATTGTCTAATGCAGTTACAACTACATCTTGCTTGGTATAGAAATCATCATTGTATATGTTCTCAGTAGCTGGGCACACTTTATTAAGATGTGGCTCTACTCTCATCTGAGGGTTGATGCTAAGTGTTGCCTCTGCTGCAGTACAGCTTTTGGGCTTCTGTCCAAAGTAAAAATATGTCAAGTTTAGTTAATATTCTTGATACACTGCTGTTTGTAGCATCTACCAGTATGTTTCTTTGCCCTAGTAATTACTAAGGAAAGAAACATTAGTGAGCATGAAATAAATTATGAACTACCAACAAAACTACAAAGTAAACACAAACACACAAATAATTTTGAGCATGGATGAAGCTCCTTAATGTGAGGAAGTTAAAAGGACAAATTACATTCTGATCTTCCTTCTGTGACACATAGACTCATAGAATAGTAGAGATGTAAGGGGCCATGAAGGCCAGCAGGTCCAACCCCCTGCTGGTGCAGGACATCACGTTACACCATCCCATTCAGAGGGCTGTCCAGTTTCTTTTTGAATGTCTCTAGTGCGGGAGAACCCACCACCTCTCTAGGCAGCTGGTTCCACTGTTGTATTGCTGTGACAGTGAGGAAGCTTTTCCTGATAACTAGCCTGAATCAGGATTGTCACAACTTGAATTCATTATTCCATGTCCTGTACTCTGGTATCTGCAAGAAGAGATCCTGACCTTCCTCTTTGTGACAGCCTTTGAGCTCCTTTTAGAGGGATATAATGCCCCCCTATTCCTGGTCAGTCTTCTCTTCTGAAGGCTGAACATGCCCAGTTCTCTCACTCTCTTCTCATAGAGCAGTGATTCCCAACCCTGCCTCATTTTTGTTGCCCTCCTCTGAACCCCTTCTAATTTTCCTGCTTCTTTCTTAAATCTTGGTGCCCAGAATTGGACACAGTATTCCAGATGAGGTCTGACTAGTGAGGAGTATAGAGGAATGAGTACTACTCGTGATTTGGAAGTAATACTTCTATTAATGCATCCCAAAATAGCATTTCCCCTTTTGGCGGCTGAATTGCATTGTTGGATCAAGTTTAGCCTACTGCCCACAATTACTCTGAGATCTTTTTCTTTTTCAGTTCTGTTGAACAACGTATTCCTCATCTTCTATCAATGCATTTGGTTTCTTTTCCTAGATGGAGGACTTGGCATATTTCCGTACTGAATCTCAGTCTGTTGCTTTCTGCCCAGTGTTCAAGTTTATCAAGATTGCCCTGGATCTTCATCCTGTCTTCTATGGTGTTTGCTATTCCACCTAGTTTTGTATCATCTGCAAATTTGATTATCTTCCCTTGTACTTCCTCGTCTAAATCATTAATAAAGATGCTGAAGTGCACTGGGCCCAGGACTGAACCCTGTGGCACCCCACTAGTTCCCACCATCCACTTTGAGAAGTTGCCATTGATGAGTACTCTTTGTGTCCAATTTAGCGGCCAATTTTGGATCCACCTAATAGTTTTTCCATCAAGTCCAGTGTGTGCTAAATAGCCTAACCGAATGTCATGTGGCACTATGTCAAAAGCTTTGCTAAAGTCTTGCTAGGTTATGCCCACAGTGTACCCTCTGTCCATTTGGGAGGTTACCCAGTCAAAATATGAGATTAAATTAGCCTGACAGGATTTATTTTTGAGAAATAAATAAAATGTTGGCTTCTATTAAGCACTGCATTTTCTTCAAGCTCCTTGCAGATGGATTTTTTAATAATTTGCTCCAGAATTTTTCCAGGGATTGATGTCAGACTAACTGGTCTATAGTTTCCAGGTTCGTCTTTTTTCCCATTTTGAAGATAGGGACAATGTTGGCCTTTCTCCAGTCATCTGGTACTTCTGTTTTTCAAGATTTGTCAAAGATAATAGCCACTGGTTCCGAGAGTTCCTCCACTAGCTCTTTTATGACTCTGGGATGGAGTTCATCAGGCCCTGGAGATATGAAAGTGTTTATTCCACCTAGATATTCCTTAACCATTTGTCTGTCAATCTTGGGCTGCCACCTTTCACTTTCAGCTTGTACTTCCTCTCGATTGAAGATTTCCTTATGGGAAGACTGGCGCGAAATAGGAAGTGTGCACCTCTGCCTCTTCCTTGTCTGTTATCACTCTGCCATCCACTTGAAGTAGCTGGACACCCTTTTCTTTCTCATGTCTATTATTCTCGATGTATCTAAAGAAGGCTTTCTTGTTTATAGTTGTGCTTGGAGAATCTACCTTTTCAAGATTTCCTCCTCCTCTTGGACTCCTTTTCCCTTAACGGTGTGTTGCCATGGCACATAGCTTATCATTTTTCTCAGTTCTTTAAAGTTGGCTTTTCTGAAGTCCAGGATGCATGTTTAGTTCCAGTTACCCCTTTTCTCTTTTATAAATGAGAATTCAAGTATTGCACAGTCATTTTCCCCCCAGAGTTCCCATGGCTGTTATTTTGCCCACCAGGACATGCCTGTTAGTTAGTATTAAATCAAGGATAGCTTATTCTCTCGTGCCTTTCTCTGCTTTCTGCTGCATGTCCGTAATCTCTTGGAGGAGCCTAGCTTGGCAGAATTTGTCTCCCAGCATATACTGGGGAAATAGAAGTCTCCCATGATGGCTATATCATTCTTCTTGGAAATCCTTGCAAGTTGCTTTTCGAAGGTTGCACCCTCTAAGTTTGTGCCATTGTTCCTCCTGCATGACCCTCCACTAAGTTCCCCATCTTGTATTTCTGTGCAGATAATGTGGCTCTTAGGTATAGTGAAACTACACCTCCCCTTTTGTCCTTTCGATTTTTCTTGAACAGGTTCTATACATCAGTTGTAGAGTTCCAGTCCTGTGAGTCATCCCACCAAATCTCCGTTACTCCTATAAGATTGTAATTGCCCTCATGTACTATGAGCTCAAGTTTGTGTTGTTTCCTTCCCATACTCTGGGCACTGGTATAGAGATATCCAAGTTCATTCTGGCTATGCCCTGATTTTCTTCCTAGGTGGTTTGGCAGACTGGTGCTGGGCCCTACTTGAGGTCTTTCTCTGTTGAAGTATATTATGTCTTTGCCAGGTGATGGTATGCCATGCTGCACATGTCCTTCCCTATAGCTTCTAGTTTAAAGCTTTCCTGATTAAGTTTTTCATGTAGTGGCCAAACATCTGCTTCCTGTTCTTGTGAGGTACAGCCCGTCATTTGCCAATTGCTTAGCTTGTGGTCCCAGAATCCAAATCTCTCTTTACAGCTCCACCATTGTAGTCAGTCATTCACTTGAAGAATTTTTCTTTCCCTAACAGTTCCTCTTCCATGTACTGGTAGGATTGAGTAAAAGACTATATGAGCCCCAGTGTTTTGGATTTTCCACCCTAGAGCTTCGAAGTCTGATTTTGAGTGAAGCTTCTCATGGCACTGTTGTTCATTCCCACATGGAAGAGAAGGAAGGGGTATTTGTCAGTGGATTCTAGGAGCTGTGTAAACTTGTTGGTTGTATCTTTAACCTTGGCACCAGGGAGGCAGCATACTTGGTGATTCTCTGGGTCACTGTGACATACATATTTTTCCATCTTGTGCAACATGGAATCTCCCACAACAATCACTCTTCTCCTTTTGGTGTAGCCAACTTTGGTATCCTTTTCCTTGCTTGATTGGCTTTTTGTCTCTTTTTAAGAGTTACACAGTATGTCATGTACTTCTTTCACAGTGGGTTTCTCACATGTCCCTTCTTCAAGTAACTTGAAGCGGTTCGAGACTTCCACTGCTTCCACTGGTGCACAGTGTTTTCTTGGTCTTTTGCGTCTGTCGCCCTGTTCCAGAGAGTTTCCTCACCTTCCCTTCCCTCGGGGTTCTCTTCTGCTGCCTCAGCTTGCTGATGCTCTTCTTGCTTCTGGGCTACACTTAGCTGTTGCAGCTCCTCTGCTCTGTCTAAAAACCCTTCATTTTCTTTTATTATCCGGAGGATGGACACTCACTGCTCCAGTGCTCTCACCTTTTCTTGTATCAGAGCTACTAGTATGCAGCTGTTGCCGTTTTTGCAGGCCACCACCACTGTGGAGTCTCCTTGGTCCATTGTTTGTGCAACCTTAGTGATTCTGTCCTTGGGTGGTCTGTTGTGACAACTGGTGCTTTTGAATGTATTCACTAAAGGTTAGCTTCACTTCCTAGGAGCCTGGCTGCTTGTATCCCAGAGTCCCTGGACGAATTGGGGCAGCTTGCTCTGCTCTGCTCGGAGTCAGGAACCAGAATGAATCACCCCACCCACACAACTGCTGCTAGCTGATCAGGCCACTCCCCTTCAGTTAGTCAGCCATCAGCAACCAGCTAATCTGGAACCTCCTTTCAATTGTCTCTTGGAAAAACAAAAGACTATCGGCTCTGCCAGTGCAGGCCTGTCTCTGTTTTGCCTAGCCTGTCTCCTCTTCCACTACAACTCCTCTTCTACCAAACATATAGTTTTCTGCTGCAAGGGCTTTTTTAATACACTTGTATAGCAAAAATTAATCAAGTTCTAGTTAGAATCTGAGGCAAACACTTCTTAAAATAAAATATTTCATTGTCTGGAAGATCAGAAATCAATCATATAAACCTAGCTCATACTGAATAAAGATCAAGAGGGATCTGTTGCCATTTATTTATTTAGAATATTTATATGCCGTCCTCAGGACGGCTTACATAAATAAATAATAATAATATAAAACATAATGCAAATAAATTCCAGATCCACCCTGGCTGCATATTAAAACATATATAGCTAATATTAAAAGTTATTAAAATATTGTTGGAATAAAAAGGTCTTAGCCTGGCACCAAAAAACAAATAACGATGGCGCCAAGTTTTGAAAAAATGTTATGTGGAAGCAAATTGAGGCCAGCCTTGGCCTCACCAAGGCTAAATACAATTTACAATAAAGTAAGATATAAGGGTAATTCTTATGAAAGACTACTGAAAGTGTATTGAAGTGCTGTAAAACACCCAGAGAGCTTCAGCTATTGGGCATTTGACAGTGCCTTGTCACTGTATACTTGAACCCATACAGTGCCTTGTAAGAGGAATGCTTTCCTGTTCGTTCTGTGTTGTTCAGTATCATTAACAAGGGTAGCATTCTGGATCATCTGACAGGATGATTTTCTGAGGAGGTATTGGAAGGCTCCTGATTATCTCTACAGCCACTTTCCCCTGCATTTTTCCCTTATGAGATTCTGTAGAAATCAATACTATTTAAGAATTTAACATCTAAATGGAGCTGTAAAAAAAGCAGTTGAGATATGGATCATAATTGGTCACCAATTGGTCACCAATTGCTGATGATATCCAATTCTATAGCCCACTAACACCCTAAACACTGAGGCATTCTATCACCATTTTGCTTGGCTGCCTGTATTGATGAACACAAGCTGCTATATTTTTTATGCCATGAATTCTAATATGTGGGAAAGTGTTCCCCACAATTAATATTAGATAAGTCAGCTGTCTGTGTTCATCAGTGACAAAACATTTTCCCATGGCAAGAAGTTCCCTCTAAATAAAAGCTTGTCTTCCCCATATTTGCAACCTTGGTTTTCTGATTTAAGCTTTATTGCAAGTGTTGTTTGTATTTTTACTATATGTATTATTTGCAGTTTTTTCTGAAGCATTTCTAATTAATCACTTATTTTGTAGTGCTTTTGTACATATTTACTTTACACACCCATTTGATTTGCAGAATAAATTTGTTGTTCTGGAAAGACTTTGGTCTAGGCAGTTCATGAACTAAACTGGATTCTTAGGTTTGTTATTTCTGATTTAGTACTGCTGTTATTGTTTTAGCCCTCTCTTTCCATTTTCATATTTTATGTTATTTTATTGTTTCATGTTATTTCAGATGAACCTTGCCAAATTTTATGATAAGGTATTGAAGTGGCTAGACAGAGGAGACATGGTGGATTTGGTTTATTTAGATTTCAGCAAGGCCTTCAACAAAACACCCCATGATATCCTGGTTGAGAAATTGGGTAGTTTTGGGATAGACCAATGAACTGTCCAATGGATTCGGGCATGGTTGATGGACTAAAAACAGCGAGTAACTATTAGTGGGGAGTCATCAGGATGGCAGCCAGGGATGAGCAGAGTCCCCCAGGGCTCTGTCCTGGGACCAATCCTGTTCAATCTTTTCATCAATGACCTGGAAGAAGGGGTGACTAGTCTGCTGATCAAATCCACAGACAATACTAAAATGGGGGCGGTGGCCACAACTGAGGAGCAGGTACTCTGGACAGACTATGGAAGTCAGCAGGAGATAAGTGCAAGGTCTTGCAACTGCGGCATAGGAATGGTTGTCATAAGTACAAGCTAGAGACAAGTGGCTGAGGAGCAGCACTTGTGAAAGGGATCTCAGGGTACTGGTCAGCTGCAGGCTAGACATGAGTCAGCAGTGTGACATGGTAGTCAAGAGGGTGAACACCACCCTTGACTGAGGGAACTGGATCTTTTCAGACTGGAGAAAAGGAGACTCTAAGGGGATCGGTTGGCTACATATAGGTACATGAGGGGGTGTCACATGGAGGTGGGTAGGGACCTGTTTTCCCCTGTGGAAGGGCGCAGGATGCATTCCAATGGAGCAAAGCTGAGGGAACCAAGATTCAATTTGATTACAGGAGGTACTTCCTGACTGTTAGGGCCCCCAGGGTATGGAATGGGCTTCCATGGGAGGTGGCTGAAACCCCATCAGTGAGGGTGGTCAAGGATAGGCTGGATATGCACATGGTAGGCATGTCATGAGCAGAGCCGGCTGGATCCAGGGGTCAAACTAGATGGCCTCGGAGGCCCCTTCTGACTCGCTTCGTTTCTATGTTTCTAAGTTTGGAGTCTTGCATCTTGTAAGCACACAACCCATAACATTCCATCCTTAAATGCTCATTATGCCTTAGATTTCTTGGACTAGCGCCAACTGCATCAAGTTGGCAGCTGTGTGCGATATGAATTATCTGTGGAAGAGGTCCTGGTTTGTAATATTGAGGGTGACAGTGAGGAAATGTTAGTAACTTCTACCCATTTTAAAGGACTGAGCAACCTTTTAGGGTTAAGGCTTACATTTCATGTTGGGAAAAATGGTCAGCAGCTACATACTCCAGGGGGCAGGTGGGATCTTAGCTAAAAGTGCTTGGGAATGAGCTTCCCCCTTCCCCTATTCCATTCTCATATTCTTTTCATGTCATCTTTGTCTCCCTTTCTGTACAATCTCAGAATGACTTTGCATTCCAATGGAGCAAAGCTGAGGGAACCAAGATTCAATTTGGATGCCAAGAAGTACTTCCGGATGGTTTGGACCCTCATGGTATGGAATGGACTTCCATGGGAGGTGGTTGAGGCCCCATCAGTGAGGGTGTTCAAGGATAGGCTGGAGATGCACATGGTAGGCATGTCATGAGTGGAGGTGGATGGAGCAGGGGGCTCAGACTAGATGGCCCGTGAGGTCCCTTCTGACTCACTCTGTTTCTATGTTTCTGTGTTTCTCTTTCTATGTTACTATAGTAGTTGGATACCTTAAAGCAAATGTTTGTGGTTTTTATATTTTATTATATACAAACAGAACACAAGTTTGTCATGGTTCTCCAAAGCTTCAGGCAATGGTTTTTCATAACAATGCTACTCATGATAATTTAAACTTAAGAAGCAAATGATTAATTCTGGAATTTTTGCATTCTTGGAATATGCTCTACCACTGAGCTATAGGTATATCACTTCAACAATAACATTAAAGCATTTACCCTAAGTTTAATTATACAGTGATTCAATCTTCCAGCTACACTTAAAAGAAGAACTACAACTTTCATCACTACTGATCATGCTGCTGGCACTGATAGGAATTGGAATCCAAAGTCTGAATGGCCATAATTTTCCCCATCTTTGTCTTAAAGAGTCCATTCTACCCTCACTTTTGCCATTTTCTGAAAAACCTATGAATTATTTTGCTATTATTGGTCCAACTTACCTGTATGTGACGTGGCCGGAAGAGAAACTGCCTATTTAAGTTTGATTTTTCTATTAAGTCAGGATCTGTAATTGTAACCTATAATAGGTTGGTCAAATAGATGAAATTATAAATTATAAGCCACAGTTAAAATTAACAAAACTAGCATAGTTTTTGCAGTTAGAATTAGCCCTCAAAATCCTCACTCTGGCCATTCACACATATCATTTAGACTAGATTCTAAAAGGATGACACAGCAACAAGCCACCCAGACAGCCCATAGCATGTTCTAAGGGTTATTGAACCAACAGTGGATTGCCATGCCATCCAAACATGGCACACTGAACATGGGAAGGAGGGAGTGATCTACACAACGAGAGAAGCAACTCCCTGGTGGTGGTGGTGGTTTTTTGTTTGTTTGTTTGTTTGTTTTGGAGGGGGCAGGTGCAGGCAACCCAAATATATGCAATTTTGTTCACTTTTTCCCCTGGTCCTCCTTTTGGCTACCAAAAATGTGAAGCATTACCTGACCAATAATCCGGTAAGTGTATTCAGTCAAAGTGCAGTAGGCAACATCCATGGACACTGACCAAGTAAGCTTGCATGTAGATTGTTGTGTGCACACTTGACAGCTGTTGATTGAAAAGCAAAGCAGCAAAGGCATTTTTCCCAAAATGAATGTGGTGAGTACATCTCCCTTTTTCAAAGATGTTCTCAGCCTCCCACCCCATTTTTTGTGTACTTCCCTGAGCCTCTATGTACTTCAGAAAAAGTTATTTACATCCTACCCATTTTTTTGGGAACATTCTTTTAGCAACTGCCAGAGGAAAAGGGTTTTTTTTTCCAACCTATCTAGCAAATATGAACCTTTTTCAGATGGTAAAATAAACAGCCATGAATGCTGCATGCTTGCAAAAATGGGGGTTCAGTGCAGCTCTCTACTTTCCAAAGACTGGGGAAGTGTAGGACAGATTGAGGTCAGGGCAACGTTAAAAAAAACCTAGAGGATTACACTGAAAAACAAGAGATACTGATCACCCACCCTGCATAAGGGAAAAAACCTCTTTGTTACTTTACCTTTCATTGAGCAGCTCACCAGTTGACAGCTGCCAAGAGTGAACACAGCAATATTTATGCATTCTTGTTCTGTCAATGTCCATGGATGCTGTCTGGTGCACTTACCAGGAGAATGACCCATCAAGGCAGCCAGGGATGTGTATTGTAAAAATACAAATGCAATTGCAGATATTTGGGCCGCCCCCTATTTTTCTGAAGAAGGATAATAAGCTAGTGATTGTTGCTCCAAAATGTTGCTTGGTTCTCTGCTCAAATGATCATAGGACAGCTGTTTCTGGTGGCAGCACAGGGCTCAGAGAAAAGAAGCAGGAAAAACAGGTTCATGATCAGAGTAGAACCCTGGAATACCATCTGGAGAAAAAGGGAGGAAAGAGAGAAAGAACAACTGATAGTAGGTCCTGTCATCTGTCAGGCACACTGTGGGTTCTTTATGAGCAATCCACATTGTGCAGCATATTTCTAAGTTGAGTTGTCATGTTGTGCAAACTCACCCTTAGAGTTAATATAGAGCCTTCCCAGAGTATTGTGTATTACATCCCTCAGTCTTCCACTGTGCACATCATCTGATCTTGAGCAGTCTTTCCCATTTGGAATCAGATTTAAGAAGTCATAGCTTTATCCAACTAATGAGAATCTGCAGTGGCATGAATTTAACCCTACTTTTTACTTCACGAATTTAAGGACGAAGTGAAAGATAGCAACATTGTTAGCATAATTCAACTTCATCAAGAAATCTGAAATGGAGCAAATATACAGTCTCTAACATCTTAGAAGTGTTCAAAATGTGAATCTTCACATGGAGTTGGAAGTTGATAGAATACAAATACAGTTCCACCAAACCACCCTCCATTATGTGAAGAAAACTAGGGGCTGGAGTTTCCCATCCAAGTTCCATTTCAATCAAGCTGTAGCTTACTCGCTTTTATAAGGATCATGATAAAACACATATGCAAACATAGTAAAAGGAACTGATATTAGTATGCAATTTAAAAAAAAATCCTACCATACTCCTTTCTTGACCAGTACCAACACCAAGGAGTGCAAAATTTTTTAACATCTCACAGCCTATTGCACCACAACCCACCTATAAAATAAAAGCAAATTGATATATCATAACATTTCCGACCCCTAAGTAGATAAAGTTTTAGTTATATTTCCATTCTTTTGTAACTCTAGTATGTATATAAAGCCCTCTAAATTTCTTTTATCTATATGCTATTTAATATCTGTATAAGGCAACTGAGAGTAGTCATTAGCAGTAACATCTGGATCAGGAGAGGCTGTACATATTCTGAGCAGGTGCTTGACTGCAGTAATGGAATGACAAGTCATCAATTGAACCCTAACAAGATGGGAACCCTATGGGTGGGTTGTTCCCAGGTAGGGGAATGGCGGAGGTTGTCTGTTCTAGGTAGGGCTGCATTCCCTCAGAAATAACAGGTATGTAGATTTCTTATTGTAACAAGTCAAAACAGACATCAAGATCCAAACATAAATACAAAATATAATTAATCTATAAATACAAATATAATTAATCTATAAATACAAATATAATTAATCTATAAATAATCTACAAATACAAGTATAGCCCCATGAAATATGGAAAATACAGCCTAAAATGTTATTTGTCACATGTGTAACTGGGTTAGTAGATAAAATATTATTTCTAATTCTAAAAGATAATATGGTAAAAATTGTTTCCTAATGACTAACATAGGGAAATACTTCTGCCACAGAATATATATTCCACTTCTTAACCTTAGAAGTTATCAATAATCTTACCAACATCCTCTCCCTTATGATGTCATAAAAAGGACAATATAGGGAATAATGGTTTAGGTCCTCCACTAGTCCCTGGCTACAAGAACAAAGGCAATGTCTTATAGAAACTCTCCACAAGTTATACTGAAGGCATGCTTTGAAAGTATAAGCTGGCAAATGCCTTCCTTAATGGTGCATTGGTAAGGGTTTGTCCTTGGAAAGTTTTCAGTTCTTAACTGCCACCTTTAGGGAAAAATATAACCCCCACAATTCACTGGGCTAACTAAAAAACAGGATGTTAATGGTTAGGAAGTAACTCCCAGGACAAAGACCCTAAGATCCACCTGTGTTTAACTGTTACCAGACTTCAAGGTATATAGTTTGAATGTGCCCCTAGACTCATCAGATGCCCAAGTGATTTCTTGATGAGGAGTGCCTACTACCAATGCAAGTTGGTGCGTCACTGAAACCCTTTCCGGCACACGGATAACATAACCATTGTAGTCCAAGCACTGGTAACTTCACATTTAGATTATATTATCTACACTTGGTCTGGAAGGTGCAGTTGGCTCAGACTGCAACAGCTAGGATGCTGAGTACAATGTTTGCCCATTCACATTATACCAGTGTTTAAGCAACTGCTCTGGCTGCCTACTGAACCAAATGTAAGCATTAAGAACATAGGACCAAGTTACCTGACTTTTTGCAATCATTAAGATCAATGAAGGAGGCCTTACTTGTGGTACCTCAATCTATAGACTTTCATCTCATAGCAACTGGGAAAGTGGCCCTTCTCTGTGGTAGCATCTGTAAGGATTGCACCCACTCTTTCATCTATAATACAGCCTTTCAGAAAGTGCTGACTTGGATCCTGATTCAGAAGTGGAGGGGCTGGTATTTAATGTAAAGGAGAACTGGTTAAAGGCCTTTTGGGAACAGAAGGGTTAACCCTGGGCAGGAAAACTAGTCTGTCTCAGCCAGGTGGCACCTCAAGGAAAACCAGGTGCCAAGGCCACTGGAGGCTTGATAGCTATAGGAATGCAAAACACCCTAAATTGCTTCCAAGGACACAGGAATTCACATTTCCCCAAGGCTGGAGATACCAGTCCCTCAGTTGCCTTGAAGACCACCATGAGTCCTGGCCTGAGGGATAGAAGGGAGAAGTGAGGAATGCCAGACCAACCCTGGAGTCCAAGGGAAGGTATAACACTTGATCTTGCATTCCTGTTCCACAATAGACAGGACCCAAGAGTTTGAAGTGATTGCTTCCCATTGTCATGAGGCAGGTGCCCCTTCCCAACGAAAGCAATCATTCCAGCAGATGCTACCAATGTCATTATTCCAAACAACTACAAAAGGATCATGAATCCAACAGCTACAAACAATTTGCCACTGTTAACATACACAGGATAGAAAGTTGACCTCTCGTGCTAACTTCACCCCACACTTTGCTTATGAAACTGCCAAGGGCGTACCCCCAGAGGCAGGGCACTCTGAACACACGTTCATCACCATTCTCCAAATCAAGGTTCCATCTGCCTGAATCTTAAGCTCACACCAACTGTTTCAGTGACTCCATCTAGCCACCTCATCCTCTGCCATCCCCTTCTTCTCTTGCCATCTATTGTTCCCAGCATTAGGCTCTTCTCCACGGAGTCCTTCCTTCTCATTAGGTGGCCAAAGTATTTGAGTTTCATCTTCAGTATCTGGCCTTCTAAAGAGCAGTCAGGGTTGATCTCTTCTAGCACTGATCGGTTTGATCGCCTTGCAGTCCAAGGGACTCGCAGGAGTCTCCTCCAGCACCACAATTCAAAGGCCTCAATCCTTTGGCGCTCAGCCTTCCTTATGGTCCAGCTTTCACAGCCATACATTGCAACTGGGAAAACCATAGTCTTGACTATACTCACTTTTGTCAGCAGGGTGATGTCTCTGCTTTTTAGTATGTTGTCTAGATTTGCCATAGCTTTCCTCCCAAGGAGCGTCTTTTAATTTCTTGGCTGCAGTCCCCATCTGCAGTGATCCTGGAGCCCAGGAAAATAAAATCTGTCACTACCTCCATTTCTTCCACATCTATTTGCCAGGAAGTGATAGGACTGGATGCCATGATCTTAGTTTTCTTAATGTTGAGTTTCAAGCCAACATTTGCACTCTCCTCCTTCACCCGCATCAAGAGGCTCTTTAGTTCCTCTTCACTTTCTGCCATGAGAGTGGTATCATCTGCATGTCTGAGGGTGTTGATATTTCTCCCAGAAATCTTAATTCCAACTGGTGATTCATCTAGCCCCGCGTTTCTCATGATGTGCTCTGCATATAAGTTGAATAGGCAGGGTGACAGTATACAGCCTTGCCGAACTCCTTTCTCAATTTTGAACCAATCAGTGGTTCTGTGTCCAGTTCTCACGGTTGCTTCTTGACCCGCATACAGGTTTCTCAAGAGACAAATAAAATGGTCAGGTACTCCCATCTCTTTAAGAACTTGCCACAATTTGTTGTGATCCACACAATCAAAGGCTTTAGCATAGTCAATGAAGCAGAAGTAGATGTTTTTCTGCAACTCCCTAGCTTTCTCCATGATCCAGCATATGTTGACAATTTGATCTCTAGTTCCTCTTCGAAATCCTGCCTGTACTTCTGGTAGTTCTCAGTCCACATG
>NW_025336100.1:2721013-2827265 GCF_004798865.1 Varanus komodoensis | reverse complement strand
TCAGTGGTTCTGTGTCCAGTTCTCACGGTTGCTTCTTGACCCGCATACAGGTTTCTCAAGAGACAAATAAAATGGTCAGGTACTCCCATCTCTTTAAGAACTTGCCACAATTTGTTGTGATCCACACAATCAAAGGCTTTAGCATAGTCAATGAAGCAGAAGTAGATGTTTTTCTGCAACTCCCTAGCTTTCTCCATGATCCAGCATATGTTGACAATTTGATCTCTAGTTCCTCTTCGAAATCCTGCCTGTACTTCTGGTAGTTCTCAGTCCACATACTGCTGGAGCCTAGCTTGGAGGATTTTGAGCATAACTTTGCTAGCATGAGAACTGACTGCAATAGTGCGGTAGTTTGAACATTCTTTGACATTGCTTTTCTTTGGGATCGGAATGTAAACTGACCTTTTCCAATCCTGTGGCCACTGTTGAGTTTTCCAAATTTGCTGGCATATTGAGTGTAGCACTTTTACTGCATCATCTTTTAAGA
Organism: Varanus komodoensis; assembly: GCF_004798865.1. Lineage (NCBI taxonomy): Eukaryota > Metazoa > Chordata > Lepidosauria > Squamata > Varanidae > Varanus > Varanus komodoensis. Next base: position 2,826,778 of record NW_025336100.1, on the reverse strand, counting down.
TTTTGAATAGCTCAGCTGGAATACTGTCTCCTCCACTAGCTTTGTTGTTGTTCACACTTCCTAAGGCCCATTTGACTTCACATTCTAGGATGTCTGGCTCAAGGTCAGTGACCACCCCAACATGGTTATCAGGAATGTTAAGCTCTTTCTTGTATAGCTCCTCTGTGTAATCTTGCCACCTCTTCTTAATCTCTTCTGCCTGTTAGGTCCCAGCCATTTTGGGCCTTTATCATGCCCATCTTTGCATGAAACGTTCCCTTCATATCTCCAATTTTCTTGAAGAGATCTCTGGTCCTCCCTATTCTATTGTTTTCTTCTTTTTCTTTGCACTGTTCATTTAAGAAAGCATCCTTCTCTCTTCTAGCTATTCTTTGCAATGCTGCATTCAATTGGGTGTATCTTTCTCTTTCCCCCTTGCCTTTCGCTTCCCTTCTTTCCTCAGCTATTTGTAAAGCTTCCTCAGACAGCCTTTTTACTTTCTTGCATTTCTTTTTCTTTGGGATGGCTTTAGTTGCTACCTCTTGTACAATGTTGCGAACCTCTGTCCATAGTTCTTCAGACACTCTATCAGATCTAATTCCTTAAATCTATTTGTCACCTCTACTGTATATTCATCAGGGATATGATTTAGGTCATACCTGAGTGGCCTAGTGCTTTTCCCTACTTTCTTCAATTTAAGCCTACATTTTGCAACAAGAAGCTCATGATCTGAGCCACAGTCAGCTCCTGGTCTAGTTTTTACTGACTGTATAGAGCTTCTCCATCTTTGGCTGCAGAGCACATAGTCAATCTGATTTCTGTGCTGACCATCTGGTGATGTCCATGTGTAGAGCTGTCTCTTGGGTTGTTGGAAAAGAGTGTTTGCTATGACCATCATATCCTCTTGACAAAATTCTACCCGCCTGTGCCCTGCTTCATTTTGTACTCCAAGGCCAAACTGGCCTGTTATTCCAGTTATCTTTTGGCTTCCTACTTTAGCATTCCAATCCCCCGTGATGATAAGGACCTCATAGCTTCATTGAGCTATGCAAGCCCCTTCACCACGACAAGGCAGTGATCCATGAAGGAGTCTCCCACACTAGAGACATTCAAAAAGAAACTGGTCAGCCATCTGAGTGGGGTGGTGGAACATGGTGTCCTGCAACAGCAAGGGGTTAGACCCAATGGCCTCCGTGGCCCCTTCCAACTCTACTATTCTATCATTCTATAAATAAACATTTTAACAATTATGTGTTTTAGTTGTATTTTATTGCATATCATAATATTTTTTCTTGTAAATGGCATAGTAGATATTTTTAATATGGCCAGTAGTAAATCCATCCTGATACTGTTTTGGCTCAGTGGACTGTGGGGTTTTTTTCCTTTCTAAGGATGGCCAATTAATAGCTCAAACATTTCCAGGGCAAGTTCTTATCAATGCATCATTAAAGCCAATGCACCAGCTTACACTTTCCAAGTATGTCTTCAGTGTAACTTGCAGGGAGTTATTCCAAAGTTGCTGCAGGCCAGTGCCTTTTTTCTTGTGGCCAGGGACTGGTGGAGGACCCAAAATAAAGTCGGAACCCCCAAAAATATGAAATGAAAGATAGAAGACACCAAAAAAGGTAGACTGTAACTGCCACCTGAATCTGAAGTAATAAACAGAATATTCAAAAACCATAGAAAATTTTACAGAACATTGTTTCATTTAACATGTGTGTTTTAAGCTTGCACTCTCTGATGGAAAGGGTTCAGCTTTTAGGAATGTGTAGAATTAAAATTTGTGTAAATGCACACTGCAATCATTTCTAAAAGAATTGTCCATGGGATTTTATTGCCACAATACAATGCAGTACAGAACTGAATACACAACAGAGGCTATTTAGACCTTAGCATTCCAAGATTCATGAAATTATCTTCTACAAACCATACTTACCAAGAAAACATTCAGATTCTGCAGCTTCTGACACAAAGTGTCTCCAATGCAGGCCCTCAAGGCATCATATCTATCTCCCCTGTTGCAAATAGATTTGGGATGGATCATGAGATAATAGCAGAAAGAGACAAAAAGAAAGATTCAGAGTTATTCTCCATTTTGTATACTTCTTACTGTGTAAGGCACAAGTAGGCAACCCACTACCCATGGGCTCCACACAAATTCTAGGGGGATTCTTGTCTTCAAACTTCCTCAGCCCGCAAGTTCATATTCCTCAGTTGTTTGGGTTGCTTAAAGGAACATGCCAGTGAACAGGAATGATTTTCCCTAAGCACCATCATCTCCAGAGCAATCACACTCATGTCATCCTGCCAAATTGGCAGGCAGGATTGCATGTTATGTACAGAAGATGGCACATGGGCAAAGTCATTCTGTGATTGGGCAGAAAGGGAGACAAAGATGACATGAAAGGAATATGAGAATGGAATAGGGGAAGGGGGAAGCTCATTCCCAAGCACTTTTAGCTAAGATCCCACCTGCCCCCTGGAGTATGTAGCTGCTGACCATTTTTCCCAACATGAAATGTAAGCCTTAACCCTAAAAGGTTGCTCAGTCCTTTAAAATGGATAGAAGATACTAACATTTCCTCACTGTCACCCTCAATATTACAAACCAGGACCTCTTCCACAGATAATTCATATCACACACAGCTGCCAACTTGATGCAGTTGGCGCTAGTCCAAGAAATCTAATGCATAATGAGCATTTAAGGATGGAATTTTATGGGTTGTGTGCTTACAAGATGCAAGACTCCAAACTTAGAAACATAGAAACAAAGCGAGTCAGAAGGGGCCTCCGAGGCCATCTAGTTTGACCCCCGGATCCAGCCGGCTCCGCTCACTACATGCCCACCATGTGGACGTCCAGCCTATCCTTGACCACCCTCACTGATGGGGTTTCAACCACCTCCCATGGAAGCCCATTCCATACCCTGGGGGCCCTAACAGTCAGGAAGAACCTCCTGGAATCAAATTCAATTTTGGTCCCCTCAGCGTTGCTCCATTGGAACACATCCTGTGCTCCTCTGCAGAGGAAAACAGGTCCCCACCCACCTCCATGTGACACCCCCTCATGTACCTATATATAGTCAACAGATACCCTTAAGGTCTCCTTTTCTCCAGTATGAAAAGACCCAGTTCCCTCAGTCCTGCCTCATATGGCTTCCCCTGCAATCCGGCCACCATCCTTGTGGTCCTATGCTGCAACAATTCTAACCTGGCTATATCCTTCCTGTGGTGTGGAGCCCAGAACTGAACATAATACTCCACTTGCAGGTGCACCAGAGTTGTATACTGTGGCAGCAATACCTCCCTCAATCTAGAAGCCATGCTTATAGCTATGCAGTCAAGGGTGGTGCTCACCCCCTTGACTACCGTGTCGCACTGCTGACTCATGTGTAGCCTGCAGTTGACCAGTACCCTGAGATCCCTTTCACAAGTGCTGCTCCTCAGCCACTTGTCTCTAACCTGTACTTATGACACCCATTCCTATGCCCCAAGTGCATTTATCCTCATTGAACGCCATTCTGTTGTCCCCTACCACTTCCAAAGTCTGTCCAGATCCTTCTGGATCTGGAGTACCTGCTCTTCAGTTGTGGCCACCGCCCCCATTTTAGTATCATCTGCAAATCTGATCAGCAGACTAGTCACCCCCTCTTCCAGGTCATTGATGAAAAGATTGAACAGGATTGGGCCCAGGACAGAGCCCTGGGGGACCCTGCTTGTCACTGGCCACCATCCCAATGATTCCCCACTAATAGTTACCCTCTGTTTTCGGTCTGTCATCCATGCCACAGTCCATCAGACAGTGCACTGGTCTATCCTAAAACTCCCCAATTTCTCAACCAGGACTTCATGCAACACTTTGTCAAAGGCCTTGCTGAAATCCAGATAAATGACATCCACCATGTCCCCTCTGTCCAGCCACCTCGAAACCCTGCCATAGAATTCCACAAGGTTCGTCTGGCAGAACCTGTTTTTGCGGCAGGTATATCGCATGCCTGCCAACAGCCCTTCCCTATCTTAGGGTTATTAGATCTCTCGCTATTATGAGCCTTCCCATTGTCTTTCCTACAATGGACATAAGGCTAACCAGTAATTCCCCATGTCTCCTCTACCACCCTTTTTGAAAATTGGGCCCACTGACGCCACCTCCAGTCCTCTGGAACCTCACCCATTCTCCACAAGGTCTCAAAAATTGAGGCTGTGCAAGAGTACCCCCACCAATCCCCGAAGTACTCTCAGGTGCATCCCATCATGGTCTGGCACCTTTTTATCATCCAGTGCCCTGAGGAGTTACTCGACTTCTAGGAGGGTGTCTCTAATCTGTGCCCCTAAACACCTGGCCTCATCCAGTCCCCCATGTAGATCTCCCCCATCCTGCTTTGGAAAGAACACAAAGGCAAAATAAACATTTAGCCTGTGCTTGTTCCCTCAAATCAGTCACCAAATCCCCTTCTTTCTTGTTAAACAGTTCCACCACCTGTCTCGCCTTCCTCTTGCAATTTACATGTTGATAGAAGTCCTTTTTGTTGCTCCTGATATTCTTGAAGCAACGAGATAGGAGGAGCAGGGAGGTGATCTTTGCCTCCTCATCCTCTGATTACTGCATTTTTTACTAGACAGGCTTTTTGACCAACCAGTAAAGGTACTTTGGAATGGGAGGGAAGGTGGCGGAAAGGATGTGGAAAGAATAGTTCATATCCTCCCTTTTCTTTTCTCCTTTCCTCCCTGCCCACCAGAACACTCCCTTTTCCCTTCTCTGAAATTAATTTTACAGCCTTAAGAGACAGCCAGCATCATTTTTACGCATGACTTGTATGGGGGTGGATCTCCAATTCCCCCTACTGATGATTGCACACTGTCTCCCAACTCAGAGAGATGTATTCCTTACTATCCTGTAAACTTTCAGACAATGTCTAGGGAACCACAAGATTGCTGCCTTAGTCATTTAGGTGCCACAGTACTTTCCTGTTTTTGCTATGAACAAATTAGCACTTCTATCCTCTCTGCTACTGGTTGGCTTTCTTTGACTGGTCAGAAAGCAAACATACAATCAACTCATGTCTAACGTTAACATTTTAAAATCATGCCACATGCCTTCAGACAGGGTGATGTAGTGGTTAAGAGCCACAGGACCAAAACTTGAGGGACCCAAGTTCAAATGTACATTCAACCACAAACATCAATGAGTGGTCTTGGGCTAATCACTTTCTCTCGCCTTGAGCCTATGAGGCTTTTGTGAGGATAAAAAGAATGAACAGTGTATATCACCCTGAGTTCCTTCAAGAAAATGTGGGATATAAATGTTAAAAACAAACATTCAATTTAATAAAATTGGAGAGACCTCAAGTAGGTTTGTGGTACCATTTTATAAATCTTTACCTTGGAAGGAATTCTTCATCACTTGCATTTTCTAGAAATGTGACCAATTCTAATGCATCAATATACAACTAGAGAAGGAAACAAATAAATTCAACATGCATCGTATCTTAAAAGGTCTAATCTACACTCAAAATAAGAATGTATCTTTCATTTATATAACAACATAAAAGGAATTGAAATGGAATAAACAAAGATCCATCTTAATCTAGTTCACACATTGGCTAACAAGCCACCCACATGAAACTTACAAGCAGTATGTGAGTGTAAAAGCACTCTCCCCAACTATGTTCTCCACAACTGCAGCTGATACTGGATACAGTATATAGCTATCAGGACAAGAACTTACTGAAGCCTTCTCTTCCAAGAATGTGTCCAATTCCTTGGTAAAGCCATGCTAAGTAGCATCCATCATTACATTATGTGGTGGCAATTCCATAGTTTAACTGTATGCTGTACTTGTTTTCAAGTATCCTTAAGTTCCCACCAATCCACATCATTAGATGACCCCAAATTCTAGTATTATGAAGAATGAAAATGCCTCTAACTTTCCCCACACTTTGTAGACCTTTATCATGTATCCTCTTAGTTCCAGGTTTTTTTTTTTAATTTTTAAGGGGAGTTACTCCAGCCCCTCAATCATTTTAGGAGGCAATTCTATAGTTCCTGAGCAAGTACCCCAGGAACCACAAGAGAACTCATAAAATGCCTCCAATGTTTGAGGATAGCACTCTGACCATGGAAGGGAGCAGGTCTGACTGCAGGCCTCTCCCCCTTGCAGCTGGCAAGAAAACAAGCACATTGGCTGCCTCTCCACGTTTGGAAACTCAACCTTGGAGAGGAGCAAAAATGGGTGTCCTGGTGGACGAGGAGACCAGAGAGGCCAAGATACGAGCTATTCTAAGCTTCTTCCAGCCTCCTTCCCTATCCCTCTGAAGATCCCTCATTAATAAAAAGTCCAGAGATTGGAGGACAGGGTGGTAAAGATCACCTCTACCACTCATCCTACACTGTCAGTTTCATCCTGACAGGGCATAAGAAATTTGGGAGCCTCCAAGTTTAGGGGCTTCTGAGCAGCAAGAGTGTAATCAATAGCACTGTACCTTTAGCTGTCCCTCTTTGCATTTTATTGTAGTATATATAAATAGAAAAATATTGTTAGAATAAGAGGCAACTTTCTGGACTGCAACAATTTAAAATGCACATGTGTGGGGCAGATGCCATATTTCTGAATGCTTCCTCCACCTAAACAAAACCTCCCTGTATGTAGCAAACTAATATGTTAGTTTACTTTAAGTAGATGGTGTGATTTTAAGATGGGGAAGCATACATAGAAACTAAAACTACACTTACATCTGAAATAGGTTAAGTTGAGAATTTTATTACCACTACCTAGTAATCACTTCATTATATGTAACATGTTGATCAGCTCTTGCTTACATTAAAATTTTCAGTTACATACACACACGCGCGCACACACACACACACACACACACACACACAATACCTGGTAAATTATAGCATGCTACACTGTAGTATCATGTCTCCTAGTTCATTATTTCTCAACTTGTCATTCCCCACACCTGGTTTGCACATCATAGAAACTCATCAGTTTAAAAGCCAATGGTTTGTACACAAGTGGGAGAAAGCAGGAATAATTCCATGTCTGTTCTCATCAACTTTCACTCAACAGCTCCTGATCTGTCCCTGCTGAGTGTGACATCCAAAACCAGACTACTGAGGTGTTTAGGAGTTTGTTAGGTTTTGGGTTAACTGCTGGATTGTTTGACCCCAAACAATTCAGCATTCTGGGTTCAGATGTCAATCATGGGTTGGCAAGTAGAAGCAGGCATGCTGGAGACAATGTGTCTGTTCACTTCCATTCATCTCTTACAACTCATCAATTTTAAAGCTGATGGGCTATAGTTAAATGCAAATAACACCATATTATGATAGATATTTCAACTTCAGAGTAATCACGAACACAATAATCTGTATACTAAATCCATCTATCTTAGAGCTGAAAGACCTTAAAAAGGACAACACAGGATACTCTGGCATTGGCAGAGAACTGCTCTCCCCCCAAATAAGTAGCTTCCCCCTCCACCACCACTATGTTTCCATTGCTTTACTTCTGTGATCACTGGAAAAAGACTTTATTCACATGCACCTGTAACTGCGTCATAAAACTAGAAATTAATGATAAGGTTTTAATCCTAAATATCCTTACTTGAAAGTGAACTCCATCAAGATCTAGTGGCCTTAATTAAGAGAAAATGAATTAACGTGAAATGTATTATTTCTCTTCCAGAAATCTAACATGTGAGAAAAAGCCATCCCTCAAAATGTACATAGCCCCTCTGTGCCACCACTACTATTTTTTTTCTATAATAGCCACTGTAAGACTAATAGTAAATACTGATCTCCCAATTCTGGAAGAAGTGATAGGGTTCCAATGACATAAAAAACTATCCTAGCTGATAAAGTCAGGTTGCTTACCTGTAACTATCTTTCTTCAAGAGGTCATCTGTGCATTTAAACATATGGACTCTGTGCCTGTGTGGAACCTGTTGTCAGGAAGTTTCTACAACTAAGCATTAGTTTGGGAGGGAGCCCCTCCCCTTCTAGTGCACTACATCCATGGAAGGGGCTCCTGCCCATTCCCTCGGTTCCACTGAGACTGCCTATAGGTCCCAGGATTGAAGGAGGAGTGTGTAAAGGTTGGAGGATGTGCTTAATCATCGCATCCCATGGGTTGAGAGCATCTTCTTGCCACGTGGTGGTGCGTGCCTGCCATTTGATTAGGTAAGACTCACTGATAGTTTCAAGGCAGCATCAAGGATGATTTGGACACCCTGTGGCAGATTATCAACTGTGAACATTTATGGTGTAATGTGCCATGCCGTGAGATTTATAGGGTTAATCTTGAGGTGGAGAATTTTGTCGCAGTCTCATGATATCAGGCCTAGGCTGTGAGGGAGATGGGAGCAATTTTCTGAGGCAGAGCCATAGAAGTAAAACAAAACACCAAGATGTAGCCTGGTGCTCAGCTGTCACTCATGCAGGTGAATGTCTTTCCACAGGTTGTATCTCCAGGACTCTTGTCAATTCTAGGTTCCCTGGCTTCTCAGATCACCACAGTTGCTCCCAATCCCAACAGCGATGCATCTATGGTGACAAGATTGATGAGTCTGGGGGTGAAAAGTTGACGCCTGCTGGCAAATTGTGGGGACTGATCCCCCCTTGGCAGCTGTTCCTTGTGGGTAGAAGGACATCAAGGCATGTGTTGTGCAGGTTGCTAAATGTGCAGAGCACATGGACAAACCACTTTAGTAAGGGTCATGTTTAGAGATTAGCAAAGAGGACCATTGCCACTTTCTTGGCTATGGAAAGCAGCTTTTGTACTCTGAGGATCGTAATAGTCACTCTAGTGCTGAGTTTGATAGCCATCTTGATCAGTGCAGATGTTTTAGATTTTGGGAAGAGAGATTTCTCTGAGGATGAGCTGAGGCAGGCCTCTATGAAAAGAATGGACTGGGAGGGGTAAAGAATGGATTTCCTATGGTTAATACAGAGTCCCAGTCTGCAGGAGAGAGCAGGTGGTGTAGATAAAGTGTGCTAGTTCCACCGTAGATGGAGCAACTAAGGGCCAGTCACCAAGGTACAGGAAAACTTGTACTCCTTGGAGGTACAGGTGTGAGCAGACCATTTGTGAGAGCTGGCAGCAGGGATGGGTAGAATGCCAGGTTCAGGGCACGAGTTCAAACAGAGTCCAGAACTTCACTATGGGCCAGAGGCTAGAGGCAAATTAGGAGGTGCAGGTCAACAGCATGGAAGAGAGCAGTCAGATTTTGTGCACACAGAGACAGAGCACAATTCCAAGGTCATTTTACCAGTGAGTCATTGCCACAAAGGCAGCAGTTGGAGCAAGGCAGGGTCTACTCAGAGGAGGACAGGAACAGAAAGAAGAATACAGGCTGGAGCAAGGCAGGGGTGTGAAGGTGTCTTTTATGTAAGTCTCCAGGATCTTCAGCTGTAGTGCATGATTGCTTCCCACTGTTTGCCCTCAGAGGAGTACCTAGTTCTACAGACACTTGAGGAACTACTCAGGTTCTGATCCTGACACACTGTCATGAATTTACTGGGTGTAGGTGAAAGCCCAAAGGGGAAGTATAGAGAATTGGAACATCTTGTCTCCAATCTGGAAGCACAGAAAAGTGCTGATGATGGTGCTCTGTGGAAATGTGGAAGTAAACCCATCCCCTCATTATGGGACAGGCAGGATATTCTGGAGAATGACCCTCCTGAACCTGCTTGGAGTGATAGGCAATTAATGCCCTGAGGTCTAGGATAGGTCCAAGGCCGACATGTCATTTCAGTACCATGAAATAGTGAGAGTCAAAGCCTTAGGAAAGGTTGAAACAAGAAACTCACTCTATTGTCTCCTTGGAAGGTAGTGAATCAACCTCCACCATCAGCATTAGGGACAGGGCCATGCACCTTAAAGGGGTGCAGGTGGAGCAGTGGTTTAAATTGCTGTGCTGCTGGGCTGGTTGATCAAAAGGTCACTGGTTCAAATCTGCACAACAGGGTGAGTTCCTGTAGCTCTGCCCCAGCTCCTGCCAACCTTGCAGTTCAAAAGCATACAAATGCAAGTAGATAAAAAGGTACCACTGTGGTGGTAAGGTAACAGCGTTCCATGCCGGCCACATGACCACGGAGGCTGTCTGCAGACAAACGCTGGCTCCCTCGGCTAAGAAACAGAGATGAGCACCGCCCCCTAGAATCAGACATGACTGGACTTTAATGCCAAGGGGGAACCTTTACCTTTACTTTTACATGCAACTTATGGTACTGAGGGGTGGGATAGCATCAAAGTCAAACCAGTAACCTCTCTCTAGGATGAATAGGACCCAAATGTAAGACATTATCACTTCCATGCAGGAAGGAACAGGGAGAGAAGTCTGTCAAGATTGGTTGGGAGGGGAGCAGCTGGTGAGGGCAGTTAGCAATGGCACTCATTCTCCACTGGTGCTTTCATGTTTGTGTAGTGGGGCATGATGTCATGACTTCTGACCTGTGGGGGCTGCCTGGGACCTGAACACACGCTTAGTCCAGGCCTTGAGCTAGTATGAAGGTTGGGTGGAGGGGCTGAACTAATTAAAAGGTCTGGTGGATGGCCGTCAGAAACCCATCCTCCTTACTGGAATCCTGGTCTTCTACAAGTAGTCATGGCACTCATCCATGTGCACTCTGAAGGGGCCCTCCCCATCGAAGGGAGGTTGTCAATGCAGCAGCAGCTCTCCTGTGTCAGCACTGCAGAGCATAACCACACAAACCTCCTGATGGCCACAGAGCCTATTGTTGCCTTAGGATAACAGTCATGGTGCCTTGCTGCAGTGGTCTGCTAATGATCCAAACTTGTGGCCTCTGCCTGAAACACCCAGGCCAACTCTCTGCTAACTACAGGGAGGTGGTAACACATGGGCCCTTGTTGCATAGGAGCAGTTGGTAGCAGGCCATGTTGGTCTTGTAGTTGAAGAGTCTGAGTGCTGAGGCCATACAGACTTGTTTCACCATACAACCCAGGCATCAGCTTTCCCAGTTTGCTGGCACCAAGGTTGGCACTGCATTAGGCCCTGGGCAGTCTCAATGATAACCAAATTGGGCCACAGGTGCTGGCAGAAGAACAGGACATCTCTTTCCAGGATCTATAGAAGCTCTCAAATCACTTGAGATGGCATGTGTGGCTGTAAGGTCCTTACAAGTGTACTGGATTGCCTGCAGTAGCATGGGCAGGGATGGCACTGCCAGTGAAGCTGAGTCCTCCATGTGGTTTATGTCAAAGATGGGAACCATGACTTTTATCTTCCAGGCTGCTGCATCTAGAGACTTGAGGGAATTTGTCATTCACAGAACCTGTTTGAGACTGCCCATCTCCTCCAAATGGGCACTAGATGCTGTGTGGCAATGGCTATATCAGATGAGGAGGTGGATGGTACTGCATCTGGACTAGAGTTGGACACATAGTTCTTGGCATCTGACAATGAAGTAGGTATCCTCAGTCTCAAGGTCAGTGGCATCAAAGATTGCCATTGGTGTTGTATGGTTGGCACTATGTCCTCATAGAGCTGCTGGTGGAATGAATGTCCCTGGATCTCTGTCGAGTTGGTAGACCTGAATGTCCTCTTGAGGGTGAAACTGCTGTCTTTCTTGCAGGGCAGGATTCCCTGGAGGACCCACAGGATCAAAGAGAGGCTGGTGATGTGTCTGGGCATTGTCAGTAATAGACAAGGGTTCCCTCTAAGGTTGACTGCTTTCTTGAATCCAAGCTCTTTCCTAGTACCAAATGGTCTCTTGGCATCAAATAGCCCTTGTGTCAAAGGTTGAGAAGAGTTGTGCCTTGTATCTTAAGTTTCTCAAGTCCAAGTGGCCTTCAGCATCATGGTCAACTGGAGTGCTCTTCAGTACTGAACAGTCTCTTGGAATTGAGTGGTCCTGTGACAAAAACTGACAGGGCCTCTCTTTTGGGATGAAGCAACCACAGTGTCAATGGTCAACAAGGGTTCTCTCAGTACCAAGCAGCCTCAGCATCAGTGATTGATGGGACCTCTCTCAACATCAAGTAGCCCTTGACATTGATGGTCAACGGGGGCTCTGTCTCAGTAAAGGCAGATTGCTTACCTGTAACTGTTGTTCTTCAAGTGGTGATCTGTGCATCACACATATGGGTCAGCCCCTGCACAGTGCCTGCATTCAGGAAAGTTATCTCAGCTTATTAATGTTTTTGACAGGAACTCTGCACCCCTCCCCCTTGTATAAATAGGCAGAGTCTCTGCCTGTTTCTATGAGTTCAGCTGGAGACTGACTGTTCATTCCCCAACTGGTACTGGCACATGTGGAGAAATAATTTAGCCTGTTTGAATCCATCCCCTGATACCGACATGGTGGGTTGTATGAATACACAGATGACTACTAGAAGAATAACAGTTACAGGTAAGCAATCTGCCTTTCTTTGTCGTGGTCTCTGTGCATCACAGATATGAGTGATTGGCAAGCTTACCCTACCAAGGAGGTGGGACAGTGTCATTATTGCAGAACAGTCAAGAGGACAGTCCAACCGCAGGAGCAGTCCTTTCCAGCTTTAACACCATGTGGTAGTGACATGGTACATGAAGTGGACCACGTAGCAGCTTTGCACAAGTCTTGCAGTGGTATGCCAACACAGAGAGCTGACAAGGTAGCAATGACTCTAGTCAAGTATCCCTTCAGGGCAATCGGCAATTCTAAGTTGGCAAGCTGGTAAGAAATCTTGATGATTTTGACCCTCTACTTGGACAACCATTGTGGCCCTATAGGCGTCCCTTCATCATGATCCAAGTATTTGATGAACACTCATTTAGTCTTTTGAAATGATTCAGTCCAGGATCAGCAGAAAGTAAGTGCCCTGCGGACATCCAGTGTGTGGGGTGATCTCTCAATCGGTGTCCATGGTGCTGGAAAGTACGCTGGTAGAACAATGTCTTGGTTCAGGTAGAATGTTCTTTGGAAGAGAAGGTGGGTTCATTCAGAGAACTACCCTTTCTTTATGGAAGTTTAGGTATGGAGGATCCACTCGTAGGGCACATAACTCACTCTTCTTGCCAAAGTTATAGCCTCCAAGAAAGAGATTCCAAGACAGTAATCTCAGGTCTGTGGAAGCCAGCAGTTTGAACAGTGGTTTAGTCAGTGCCTGAAGACTCTATGTAAAGACTCCATGTTGGAATGATCAATTGGATTGGAGGGTGTAAATTCTGGAGTTCTTGTAAGAAGTGGTGTGTTAACTGATGTGAAAATACTGCTGTTCCTTCTATGTGGCCTCTGTGGTGTGATACTGCTGTAAGGTATAGTTTGATGGACGATGTTTGAGTCCTGCCTGACGTAGGGAAAGGAGGAACTGAAGAATATTTTCAATAGTCACTGATGGAGCAGTAAAATTGTTAGTGGTTGCGAAGTGTGTGAAACATCTCCATTTGGAAGAGTATGGCCATCAAGTATTCAGCAGGAGGACTGACTGTAGAATGTATTGTATGTCTGGATGAAGGTTGGTCAGTACCAGGTTTAGCATATCAACCAAGGTAATTAGTTTCAGCATAGGGAGATCTGGGAGTAGGATCCTGCCTTGCTGCTGAGAGAGGAAGTTTGAGATCTTCGGAAGGTGCAGGTATCTCCCTTCTGATAGTTGTTAGAAGAGTTGGAAACCACACTTGACCAGGTAACCAGAGGGTGATCAGTATGCAGGTCGATTTGTCCCATATGATCTTTGTCAAAGTCTTTGTTATTAATGGGATTCGAGGGAATGCACAGAAGTAAGCTGTGTTCCATGGGATCATCAGTGCATCTCCCAGATAGTCCTCTCCTATCTCTGCTCTGGAGCAATACATATCACAAATCTTGTGTTGTTGAGTTGTTAAGAGATCTATCGTGGGAGTTCCCCATCGGCTGAATTGTTAGCAGACTGTCTGGTGGAGCTTGGAGTTTGGACCAACACCCACTCGGAAGCAATAAGCTCACCGAGTTCTTGTGTGTGGCAAAGAGGTCTATACTGGGTGTTCCCCACAGCTCAAAGAGATGATGGCAGACTTGTCAATCCAGTTCCCACTCGTGCATCGTGGACATATACCTGCTCAGGAAGTCAGCTTCTTTGTTCTCTGCACCGGCAAACAGCTTGTATGTCAATCCCATGATTGATGCACCAGTTACAGAGCCAAAGAGCGAGATGTGCTAAAGGGACCAATCTTGTCCCTCCTGTTTGTTCACGTAGAACGCAGTCACAATGTTGTCTGATGCAATTTGTACAGTCTTTCCTTCCAAAATGATCTGGAAAGCACGGAGTGCCTTGAACACCACCAGTAGTTTCGGATAGTTGATATGCCTTGTTTCAGATGCCTTGAGTTTGAAGGGAATTGCAGTGAGCCGCGCATCCAGTCAGAAAAGCACCGGTATAGAGCGTCACAGTCAGTTCCAGTGGCCAGAATGGTACCCCTTGGGTCCAGTTGGTGTCAGCTGTCCACCAACACAGAGTTTGGAGGACTGAGCACGGGAGTTGTAATGGCTGGAATGGCGAATCGTGCTCAGGGTAGAAACTGCGGTGGAACCATAGCTGAAGCGGTCTCATCCGCAGCCTCACATTCGACACAACGGAAACCGTAGATGCCATATAACTGAGCACATGCTGAATAGAATGTGCTGGAACTGTCCAATTTGTGATGAGAATGTTCATGGAGCATATGAAACTTTAAATCCAGTCCAACAGGACGTGGGCACTGGTATGAATTGAGTCCAAAAGTGCTCCAATGTAATTGATGACCTGAGAAAGAACAAGGCACAAGTTCTCGTTATTAATGCATAGTCCTAATTGGTGGAGCAGGGAACAAATGGTTTTGATGGAGACTACGAGGTGCACTCTGGAGGATGAAACTAGAAGCCAATCTCCCAGATAAGGGTAAATTTGTACCCTCTGAAGCCTGAGGTGGGCGCAAACAGGGCCCATACATTTCATGAAAACCCTCAGTGCAGAAGCTAGGCCAAAGGGAAGAGTATTGTATTCATAGACCTCGGTACCGACCATGAACCTCAGGAAGCGCCTGTGAGTTGGGTGGATGCCTATATGGAAATAGGCATCTTTCAAGTCCAGGGATACAAACCAATCCTCTTTTCTAAGCAATGGAAGAATATTTTAAAGAGTGGTCATTCTAAATTTCTTGGCTTTGATTTATTGACTCCACACAGGTCCAAGATGGGGCGAATGCCCCCATCTCTCTTCGGTATCATGAAGTACCTGGAGTAGAAATCATGCAGTCTCTCTGAGCAACCAACTTTTTCAATCGCTCCTTACAAAGCAGCTTGGTGACTTTCTCCAGTAGAACTGGTGAGGCTGGTGTGTAGTGGATCATCCCAAGAGGAGGTACAGTTTCAAACTTGATTTTATATCCATGCTCTACAATTGAGAGAACCCACCAATCAGATGTGAAGGACTCCCATATGGGGAGATGATGTTGTTGTCTATCCCCAAAAGGGAGAGGGAGAGGTGAATTCAAGGAGAGAGGAAAGGTTTGCACAACCCTTCAGTATTGAAGCTTGTCGGTGTTGGCATGCTTCCCAGGCTGTTGGTACCAAGGCGCTTCATTATGGTGGGGATGGGTCAACTGCTGATGGAAGGGCTAACATCCCGCAGAGTACCCTTGTTGGTAGGGTTGGAAGGGACAAAATTGACTCTGCTTGCTCCAGGGCCACTTATGTCGAGTTTGCACAGGTCCCCATCCCATCCTGCGGGCAGTGAGACATGACTTGTGAAAGGAGTCCAACTTATTATCCGTATTCACGTGGAAGAGTCCAGTCCCATCGAACGGCATGTTTTCCACTCTCTACTTTGTCTCCTGAGGGAGATTTACAGCACATAACCACACATCACCTGAAAGCTACCATGCCAACAAGCACCCTAGAATCGCAATCGACATGGTGCCTCGCTGTTGCCAGTTGTCGCTTGGACAGCTGCATTGCCTCCCCAATGAAAAGTCTGGCCAGGTCTCTGTTGGTCCAGGAGGAATGCAGCAAGGGACTCAATCTTCTGCCACAGGAATACTGATAACGTGCCATAGTGGATTCGTAGTTGGAAATGCGAAGACTAAGTCCCATGGCAGAGTAGGTCCGGCAAGATAGCATGTTGCTCTTTCTCCCCTCGCAATCCGCCAGTGCAGTGTGTTCCCTGTTTTGGCAGCCTTGGGTGGACACAATGACCATTGAGCTGGGTTGAGGATGGCGAAGCAGGAAGGGAATGTCCTGTTCCCTAACCTTATACATAGACTCAAGGTGCCGGGAGGTTGGGGAGGATGGTTGGGCAACTGCCATGACTCCATCATGGCCTGGCATAAGGTGGAAATGAATGGGAGAGCAACTGGGACCGCATCCTCCATCTAGATATCATAAATATTATCTTGATCTGGGTCAGTACGTTGTTGTATA
The DNA here is from genome assembly GCF_004798865.1 of Varanus komodoensis. Lineage (NCBI taxonomy): Eukaryota > Metazoa > Chordata > Lepidosauria > Squamata > Varanidae > Varanus > Varanus komodoensis. The sequence goes on along the minus strand of NW_025336100.1, from coordinate 2,810,420 downwards.
TCGATCCGGAGAGAGGACGACATGCAGACCAAGAGTTCAGAGAAGCACCCCAGGCTCTCACTGAGTGATCTCAGGCCTTGAGTGGACACAAGAAGGTCAGGGGAGGTGGAGGCTTGTTCTGATTCCTCAGAGTACGATTCAGAATGGTAAGGAGGACTCGAGGAGGAAGATTCTACCAATGATAGACCTGGATAGAAGATGGCAGTCACTGATGTAGTTGGTACATCCTGGGAGGTTGATGGAGCTTAAATTCACTTTTGGTGCATTGGTGGTGGTGAGTAGGGATACCCATAGGGTAGGTAGTATTCCCATGGATACCCATGCTTGTATTGACCAGGATCAAAGCTCCCATATGGGGGTGGCATCCAGTATCTGCTGCAATCATGACAAGGTGGATCAGGTTCGAAAGTCGGCGGGTGCTAGATCACTCTAGGTGATGCCTCTGCAGAAAGGTGCCCACATGGAGTCAGAGTGGGCGGAATGGTCAGCTCACAGCAGTCATGTTCAGATTATACAGAGTGCTTGGATGGAGGAGGTAAGTGGGTAGGCGACTCGCGAATTTCACCGTCAGACATTGAAGTCCGTACCGTTGGTTCCAGGGCCTCTGAACTGAAATGAGGGAAGCTGGCGATACGACATGGGGACGATCTCGACTTCACTTGCATCAATTGACAAACCGACAGTTCACTGGGTACTGAGGTAATAGGTGTAATCAGCAGATCTTGATGAGACACATGAGAGTGCTTCTTGTGATGGCGCTCAGGTTTATCCAATTTGGGATGCCTGGCTTTAGCAATCCCCTTGGTTTCGATATGCTTTTTTTCTCCTTCCTTTTCTTTGGAGATTGAGACCAGTCAGAGCACTTGCCTTTGATACCGGTGCCTGTCCCTTGCACAGGATGGGGGGGAGCGCTCCTCTCAGAAGTGGGAGTGGCAAAGGGGGGGGCCACAGTAGCCTCCTTCATCGCCAGAAGTGCTTGGTCCCAAAGCACCTTCTTTAGGTGATTCTCCTGATTCTTTCAAGCTTGTCAGGAGAAGGCCTGGCAATGGACGAACTTGTCCATGTGATGGCCCCTGCCAAGGCAAAGAAGACAAAGAGAGTGCAGGTCGGTAGGTGACATTTTCGCCCCACACTGGGCACACTTACGAAACGCTGCCCGCTGTGTCATCAAGGATAGTAGTTAAGAGGGGGAAAGGGGAAAGGGGGAAAGGAGTGAGGGACGTTCTTAGAGATTGGAAAGAACTAGGAGATTATCAGGGAAACAAAGTCTTGAAATAAGTTGAAAGACAAGCAGAATAAGGTAGTTTTGTGAGAGAAAAATGAGAGTAACCAAAAGAGCCCAAGGCACAGTGTACGGCAGTCAGAAGCAGACTGGTGAGGGGGTGAGGACTCTACCCATTTATACCGGGGAGAGGGGGTGTGGAGTTTCTGCCAAAACCCATTAAAGCTATGAAACCTTCCCAACAACAGGCACTGCACAGGCACAGCATCCATTTATGTGTGATGCACAGAGACCATGATGAAGAACAGACCGTGCTTACATTCTTGGCTTGTAGTTTTTGGGTGGATGTTATCAAACTTTTCTTTCATTCTGCTGGTAAGATAGGCTTGTGTTTGCCTTGAATCCAAGTGGGCTCTGATGTATGCCAGTGCCTGGGAATGAACAAGTGATGATTTTTTTATCATTAATGCACAGTCCAAGCTGGTGTAACAAAGTGCGGGTGACAGTAATTGATCTTAGAATTAATCTTAGCAAGCCCTCTCTAGACAAAGAGACCAGCAGCCAATCATAGAGATAAGGGTAACCTTGAACCCCTTAGAGTCTTAAATGGGCACAAATGGGCGACATGCATTTGGTAAATACCCTTGGTGCTGTGGTGAGGCGAAATGGGAGCACACTGAATTCATATGCTTCCGTACTGACCAAAAACCTCAGAAAATGCCCATGGGCAGGGTGTATGCTTATGTGGAAATAAGCATCCTTCAAAAGATGCCAACCAGTCCTCCTCTTGTAGTAATGGTAGGATGTTTTATAGTGTGTTCATCCTACATTTCTTGTTCTTGTGGAAATGGTTCATGCCACACAGGTCTGAGATGAGACAAAGTCCTCCATCCTTCTTTGGTACAGTGAAGTATCTTGAGTAGAAACTGTGCTTTCTCCCTGAGCAGTCTACCTTCCAGGCTGCCCCTTTGTGTAGCAGTGTTTCAGTTTCTTCTTGTAGAACCAAAGAGGGCGATGTTTAATGGACCGCTCTGAGAGGAGGTGGAGTTTCAAACTTGATCTTATATCCATGTTCTATAATGGATAGAACCCACCAGTCAGATGTGATAGATTCTTATATGGAGAGATGATATTTTAGTTGATCCCCAAATGGAAAAGGTGGAGTTATTGGAGGACTGATCTGTGCTGCCCATCAACATTGACACTTGTCGGTATTGAACCTTTTCTTCCTAGGCTAGTACTGAGGCATATTGGTACAGCGGGATCAAACTGGTCTTTGGCCAAACAACAGATGCCCAGTAAGGTCTCTCTGTTGTGTAGATTGGAAGGGGCAATATTGCAACTGTCAATTCCATGGCCTCCCGTATGATTTTGTTGTCTGGTAGGTCTCCATCCCATATGTCTAGCTGTTAGTCGCACCTTGTGGATGGTATCTAACTTCTTGTCGATCTTGGAGTAGAAGAGGCCAGCTCCATCAAAGGGCATGTTTTCCACTCTCTGCCTTATCTCCTGCAGTAGGGTTGCTCACATGTAGCCAGGTGTGACATCTGAGAGCCACTGCACCAACAAGCGCCCTGAAATCACAGTCAACATTATATCTCACCATTGCCAGTTGTTGCTTGGACTTCTCCAATGAAGACCCCTCACCAAATCCCTTTGTTGGTCTGGTAGAAATGTAGCAAGAGATTCCATCTTCTCCCAAAGGAAGTATTGGTAGTGAGCCATGGTAACCTTGTAATTTGAAATTCATAGTCTGAATCTCATTGCTGAGGCATCATGTCAATTTTCCACTCTTCTTGATCAGCTGGTGCAGTGTGCTCTCGATTCTGATGGTCCTGAGCAGGTTCAATGACCCCCAAATTTGGGCACAGATGTCTTAAGAGAATGACCTGTTCCTTGACCTTATATATGGATTTGAGGCACTGAGATGTTGGATGCAATGGTCTGGTAATTCCCACAGTTCCATCATTGCTTGCCAGTCTGTGGGGCCACTGGGACGGCATCCTCCATCCTAATAACATCATAAATGTTATCCTGTTCCAGGTCACTGAGTTGTTGGATGTTATTTCCCAGTGATGTTGCCATACAGACCACTTGCTTTGAAAAATGGCCCATGCCTGGACCTTGTGTCTACACCATGAGGTCAGGTGAAGTGGCCGCCTGTTCAGCAGCCTCAGAATCCATGTCCGACATGAAGATCATGTTCAAGGAAGAAAAATGTGTCACTGATCTTTCTTCCACTGGACAGGCAGCAGTAGCAGTCTCATCCCAGGATGCCATTGTCTCTGACGGAGCAGGCAATAGATATGGAGGTCCATAAGGTGGGAAGTAATCCCATGCAAATTCAGGTCAAGTCTTGAAATGGAGTGGGCATCCAATACTGGTTCCTTCCATACCAAGGAATCTCTGATTCAGATGCATGGATGGATTTGTGCGTTGAACTCAAAGAAGTTTCAATAGAAGGTGGTCCATACAGTGTAGGCATGGCAGGACATTGGACTTGATTCTGAGGGTCCTGAATCATCCACACCGACAATTCAGAAGGTATCGGAGACTGTGCAGGAGACTCCCAAATTTCTCCCTCTGAGATGGACATTGGCAGTGTTGGTTCTGGGTGATGCAAGCCAGAAGTACTAGACCGGGAACAAGGAGATAGCCTCACTGCACAATGTGGAGACAGTCCTGGAGTTGTTTGTACCGATGAGGCATAAACTGGAGGTTTTCTCGGCACCAACAGACTTGGTTCCATTTCAATCCAGTTTGGAACCTCTGTGTGACCAAACAGGAGCGCCGTTTACATTTCTTTTCTGGCTTCTCCTTCCTGGGATGTTTTTTCTTTTCAGTTTCTTTGGTTTTGAGATGTTTCAGTTTCTCCTTTCATTTTTTGGGAGATTGAGACCAGCCAGGACACTCTTTGGCAGTCCTGGACCTCTTAGCCGTTGGTTGATTAGCCAACTCTGAGCACTCAGAAGCCCCTTTTTCAGCTGTAGGAGGATCAGCAGATTTGTCAGAGGTAGCCTCCTTCATAGCAGTAAGAGCTCTGTCCCAGAGTTCCTTCTTCAGTCTGCTTTCATTATTTTTGCACACTGGACACACTTGTGCATGCAAAACCAATCTCCAAGACACAGGAGGCAGAGTAAATGCATGTCTATAGATGGCATTTTGCTCCTCACTGTGTATACTTTCTCTCTCTCTCTTTATATATATATATATATTTAATTTAAACAAACAGAAATATAAAAAACAAACAAAAACCATCATATAAAGGCAAAACACTGTGCCATCGAGAAAGAAAAGAATTACAGAAGATGAAGAAGACGACGAAGACGACAACAATGACAATAGTTGCTTGGGGGGTTGTGAGGGAAATAGAAGTGGTTGTGGGGAATTAGAGGGAATAAGGAGGGTACAGAAGGATATAAGCTGAATAGAGAAAGGGTTTTATAAAAGATTTACAAAAGATTTTAAGAAAAGCAAGATCTTTGTGAGGGAAATCAAAAGTAGTCTAAGAGAACCTGAGGCCCAGTGAACGGCGGTCAAACACAAACTGGCGATAGGGCAGGTACTTTGCCTATTTATATGAAGGGAAGGAGTGCGGAGTTCCCACCAAAACATTAATAAACTGAGAGAATTTTCCTGAATGCAGGCACTGTGCAGGAGCAGTGGCCATAAGTGTGATGCACAGAGACCATGACAAGAATGAATGGTCTCATGGGTGTGACTGCTCTCAGGACTGACCCGGGTCCCTGGTGTTTATAGTAGGTGGGGGCTCCCTCCTGAGTTTCAACTGTCCTTTAGCTCTCGGCGCTTTCAGGATTGACCAGACCCTCGGCATCAATCGTAGACAGGGGCTCTCGTGGCATCTGCACTTCCACTTGATGGCAGCAGCCTTTCCCCCACAAGCTTGAGTGCTTTCCTGGTCAGGCACTTGGAATCTGCAGCATTCAGGATTCTGGCCATCAGTTGAACAGCCCCATGTTTCCAAGCCTGCTTTGTGAAGGCCTGGCAATGGTGGTATGACTCAACGATGTGTCCCTCACCGAAACAGAGGCCCTTCGTGGTTGAAAGGCAGAGGGAGTGTCTGTCTAGGCAAGGGAAAGATTTACTCACACAGCAGACACACTTTCTAAAATTGTTGTAAGCCGCCCCGAGGCTTTGGCGAATGGGGCGGCATAAAAATGTTTCAATAAATAAAAAAATAAATAATAAAAATAAAGGGTGCCTTTGATGCCATTACAGTAGATGGGGAAGGCAGAGAGCAAAGAATGGTGAATGGACTGGTAGAAGGATGCAAAAGATGAGAGAGAAGCAGGTAGGAAAGTTTGTGGGGAGGTTAGATTTTACAAGTGAAGAGTGAAAACAAAGTTCATGGAGAGATGGTCACTGAGTAGGAGGCCAAGGAGTAGAAAGTGGTAGAGAGAAAGGAGTAATGAATGCTGAAAAAAAACCTTAAGTTGAAGAGAGAGGCAGTTCCTCATCTAGGCACAGAGACGGTTGAAAAGGAACTGAGGGAATGGAAGAGAGCCCTTCCCATGGATGTAGGGAACAGGAAGAAACTTCCCCACAACAGGCTCCATTCATGTGCAGGGCCTTTATGTGTCATGCCCAGGGACCATGAAGAAGTCATGGGGCACTGTCATGTCATGAGAATCTACCATGGGCAATTTAATGTGGCTTATATGCTCAGTTTCTTGGCATGTTATAGCAAGTAGGAAACCATATTTTGCAAGTTCTTGGGAAAAAATATGGGGAACATGAGTTCATGAGTTGCAAAAGCACCCTTTGGGCAGAATCCTCAGGATTTTGTAATGCTAATGTGCCCCTTATTTTTCCCAGTGTGGATTACCCAGTGGGGCACATGATGTTTACCCCACAAACCCAAGAGCATCCCCTCATTTCCTGCCCCTTTCCCATCATGATTTCCAGGGGTTTCTTTCGCAAGCACATCACCCAATGGCCCCCTCCATTTTGCCATTTACCCAAGTCAATAGCACCTCAGGGAGCAGCCAAACTGGGGAGAAGGATTCACACTGCCAGGACACTCAACACTTGACAGTTTGACTCCTTCCTGTTACTAGAAATCCTGTCCAGTTTTGAAGGTTCCCCTTGCTAATGGGGGCACTTTCAAAATCAGGGAATGGGGGCAAAAAGCAGGGGAGTGTGCTACAAAATTGAGAAAATAGACCTTTTTTGCAAAGCACAATACCCTGGGTTTTCCTTTGCAAGTACATGAAACCTTGAGACCTGGTACTGTCAAATCTTAAATCTTAATCTTGCTTGTTGTAAACCATCCTGAGACACCAGCAGAGGACCGGTCTATAACAGCTTTAAATAAATAAATGTCTGTCATTTGTTTGTTTGTTTTTGCAAGGAGACACAGAGGAACTACTTACTTGCAACCTTGGATAGAAACTGTACAGGATAACTGCCTGCTGAATTGTGCCAGCAATCACTCCCCTTGGGATAACTCAATTGATGGTTAGTACAAACTGGGCCAATTAGGGTCATTAAAAAACTGAGGATGCAAGAATGGAACTTTTTTTAATGGAATGACAACAGGCAGCTCTTCAAAGACACCACTGGGACTCCTTGAAGGGAACAGCTCATAGCTATCAAAAACGTGAATCACAAAAGTCACCCTGAGAGGCAGCTTTCAGAATATTTAAAATCAGGTTTTAAAATTGAAAAGACAAGCCACTTTGAGCCTGCCATAGTTTGCTGTAGCTGAGGAAACCCTGGTACTCCTGTGCTGTCCCATAGGACAGCTGAGGAAGGAGGAGCATGCAGGACGAGGGGAGGAGTTGTGTCCAGACCCCCCTCTCCATACCTCTGTCAGGTGGATCTAGGACCCCCAGGCAAAGGAAGCCACAGGGGCATTGTTGTGTTGTTTGAACCCACTGCACATGTCAGTAGAACATCAATGTACATTTACTAGAGGAAGGGTGGCAACACCTGGACCTTCACTGGCTATGCTGGCTAGTGCTTGGGCTGAAGTTGTGGACTGCAACAACTTGAAGGCCACAAGCTGCCCACCCCAATCTAAAGAAAGGCTTAAATCAAAACAGATTTGCCATATTGAGTTAGAGCAGTAATACAATTGTATTTCTATTACTATTGTTATTATTCCTGCCTATTCACAGTGACTGGAACTCAAGGCCACTTTCTACACCAATTCAGGTTAAATGTGTCATTTCTCAGACACATGAGCTCACTAAAATGTGGGTAAACTATACAAGGCTATATTTCAAACACTTCGCTGGCCACAGACAATCCTTCAAACTATGGTACAGAGAAGCATGAACATGTGTTGTGCTTGCATTCTTCCTATTCTCTTTCTCTTCTCCACTCACACAGAATTTAATTCACTGTTTCTTTTTTTGTCCAAATGGGATAACAAAAATTTGAATGGGTGTTCCAAACCATGAACACAGGCCTAGTTTAGAAGTCTGCCACTTTCTAGGCATAAAAGATGAACTGATGTTATGAATTAAGGTCTGTATGCAAGGAGGAGGCAAGAAGAGAAGGGAAGAAGAATGCATAAGCAAAAAATAATGTAAGCAAACCATGGCTTGAAGGATTATCTGAATGCAGCCAGTGCTCACACAGCAATGTAATCTCTAAATGCATGCAGCTTAATTGAAAACAAAGAAAACTGACCCACTGTTGCAGGGGAGAAAATTTTCCTGTTACTGCTTTCAAGACTTCTTGACTGGCAACACCCCCGAGTGCTGCTGTGAGAGGTGCTAAAGAGCCCTGAGCTGTCCTGGATATCCATTTCACAATATCTTCATTAACTTGAGGCTGTAATTTAAAACAAAGAACTCCTTTCAGATATTAATATACTTACATTATTCCAAGTAGGTTCAAAGTAATTTCTCACTATTTCTGCAAAAACAGGCCCTTGTGGAATTCTATGACAAGGTTTTGAGGTGGCTAAATGGAGGGGACTCAGTGGATGTGGTTTACCTGGATTTCAGCAAGGCCCTTGACAAAGCACCACATTCTGGTTCCTGACTCCAAGCAGAGCAGAGCACATCAGAGCAAGCTGCCCCAGCTGGTCTAGGGCCTCTGGAATACAAGCAGCCAAGCTTCCAGGGAGCAAGCAACCAGAGCGAGCGAATAGGGAAAGCCATCAGGAGTTTGGCGGAGGAGATCCAGCAGGAGGTCCCTAACATTTTCCCCCTGTCTTGCTTCTCTTCCTTATTTCACCTTAAATCCCTTGCTGCACATGGTAGCACAAGCAATGCACCAAGAAGACTCCACAGTGGAGCCCTGCAACAACTGCAAATGCTGCACAATGGTACCCCTATTACAGGAAAAAATGAGAGCACTGGAGTAGCGAGTGTTCACCCCCCAGACAATAAAAGAAAATGAAGAGTTCCTAGACAGAGCTGATGATTTCCCACTAATAGGTACCCTCTGTTTTCGGCCCATCAACCATGCCCTAAACCACCATACTGTGCATTGGTCTATCCCAAAACTCCTCAATTTCTCAACTAGTATCTCATGCGGCACTTTTAACATATAACTACTCACTTTGCCTTCCAAAGTTTTGCTTATGGATAGTGCTATCTTCAGCATCTCCTCAGCATCTTGAAAGCACCTAGAGTCCAAACAGAAAGATAATGAAATGGAAACCAGGCCTGGTACCAGCTTTTATTAGATGCTGGAAGAAAATAAGTCCATACACTGAATCAACAACACTACTTTTCTGGGGGATTCTTCACCTATGGACTAAAGCTATCAGTGACAATGGAGTCACTTTCCCATTCATTTTTATTCCACTGTTGCTTTTGTCTCAACATGCCTAGTGGCAATGAAGAAAGCTGGGTGGGTTCAGGCAACATAAATAAAATACCCTGAAGAGCGTGTAAAGTAGTATGCGTAATATAGGATTCCAAGTATCCCGGCTTTGCAACATGTAAGTCAAGGACTTTTAGTTGCACCAGAAGCCGCCAGCAGAGGCCTTTTCTGAGTTACCATGTGTGCAGCTAAATCACAAGCACTTGAGTGATCGTTTGCAGAAGGCATGAGGCAAACAAACTGGTTTTAAGAAACCATTTTTGAATTGAAGTATGTTTAGATTTATACACTCAGCACACTGAACAGGTTCACAGAACATGATAAGCCAGTGTGATTTATATATTTATAAATCACCCCTACTAGCCATGGTTTGTTGTAGGGTTCATTAAGACCATCGTGGCTTGACATGTCATCTGAACCCAGACATTAATTTCAGGGCAATCCACTATGAAGCTGCATGTAAGAAGTGAAAAACTGTAGCTGTTCCTGCATTTGCAAGGAAACTTGTTTCCCAAGCTCAGTCTGCCACCCCTCCAACCCAAAGTTTCTGGTGACAAACAGCATGCTAAGAGCTGCACACATACACACAAAGGGATTTACACGTTTTCTGCACCCCACAACACACAAATACTTCCACACACCTTAGTATAGAGGGATGGGAAAGTTTAAATCTCCAGTCCTTGCCTTCTGAAAGCTTCTCCCAGTCTCAGCAATCTCAACAGAGATTGCAGTTTCTCTGCCATTAGTATACTAGCTCTAGGGGAACATCAGTCCTGTAAGCAAGGTCACTAGAGCTTGGGAAAGGCTCACCTGTCCCACCCCTATCAATTTCCAGCAAGACTGCAGTTCCATCAATGTTAACAGACCTTGGGGAGAAATACTGATTGTTCTCATCATGCTTTGAGGATAAAAATGGGAAAGCCATATAAAAATGAATTGATAATGACTATGAGGCTTGATGCAGTCAACAGAGAATTAGCATTCAACAGGCATTAAAGGTAACCAGTAAAAACCAGTAACGACGGTGCCAGGCGGACCTCTTTGGGGAGTGAATTCCACAGGTTGGGCGCCACCGCAGAGAAAGCCCTCCTCCGGGTACTTACTCTCCTAATTTCTTTCATGGAGGGTTCCCGGAGAAGGGACTCACCCGCAGATCTCAAAGGGCGGTCGGGCATATACGGACGTAAGCGCTCGTTCAGGTAGCCAGGACCCAAGCCGTTTAGGGCTTTGTAGGTCATAATCAACACCTTGAATTGGGCCCGGGCTTCAATGGGAAGCCAGTGAAGCTGATGGAGGACTGGAGTCATGTGAGCATAACGCCCCGTCCCCGTCAGCAACCTGGCAGCTCTATTTTGCACCAATTGAAGTGTTCGGACCGTCTTCAGGGGAAGCCCCACGTAAAGCGCGTTACAGAAGTCTAGGCGGGAAGTCACCAGCGCGTGTGTCACCGTCGCCAGGCAGTCATACTCCAGGTAGGGGCGCAGCTGATTAATCAGCCGAAGCTGAAGGAAGGCGTTCCTCGCTACCGCTGTCACCTGAGCTTCCAAAGAAAGCTCCGGGTCGAGGAGTACTCCTAAGCTGCAGACCTTATCCCTAAGAGGGAGTGTTGCACCATTCAGGACCAGGTCAAATCCACCCTCTCCGAAACCCGATCCGCCAACCAACAGGACCTCCGTCTTGTCTGGGTTGAGTTTCAGTTTATTGGCCCTCATCCATTCCCTTACCTCGGCCAAGCACCGGTTCAGCACAGCCACTGCCTCACCTGGATTAGTGGAGAACGAGAGGTAAAGCTGGGTATCATCAGCGTATTGATGATTCCGCAGCCCACACCTCCTGATGACCTCTCCCAGCGGTTTCATATAGATGTTAAATAGCAGAGGGGATAGAATGGAGCCCTGTGGTACCCCATGGCATAGCTGCCATGACGTAGAGACATGGTCCCCCAGCACTACCTTCTGGAATCGACCGTCGAGATAGGAGCGGAACCACTGCAAAGCAGTGCCTCCAACCCCCAATCCCGCAAGTCTATCCAGAAGGATACCATGGTCGATGGTATCGAAAGCCGCCGAGAGGTCCAGAAGAACCAACAGGGATGTACTCCCCCTGTCCTTCTCCCTGCACAGGTCGTCGTACAGGGCGACCAAGGCAGATTCAGTACTGTACCCGGGTCTGAAGCCGGACTGAAAAGGATCCAGATAATCAGTTTCATCCAAGAGTGCTTGGAGTTGTCCCGCCACCACTCGCTCCAACACCTTGCCCAGAAACGGGATGTTGGCCACAGGTCTATAGTTAGTGGCCATCTCTGGATCCAGTGATGCTTTCTTCAGGACCGGTCGTATTACCGCCTCCTTTAAAGGGGCAGGCACTCGACCCTCCCTCAGAGAAGTGTTAACCACTTCCAAAATCCAGGTCCCAATCCCGTGCGGCATAGAAATGTTATAATAATAATAATAATAATAATAATAATAATAATAAAGGACTTCTTCAACTTCTTTTGTCCAGAGAATGAAGGCAGAAGGGATATGACAAACTTTCCCCATATAAGATCTGAAGTTAATGCTTGTGATGAAAGATAAAACTAGTTAAAGAAGTAACTATCTTATTGAAAAATGCAGTGTGCTTGTTCCACCCCCAGCACTCTAAACTAGGCTAATTTCTGGGCAGATATCACAGTATCTAATGCAGAATCTTATGACTAAGGACTTTCAGAAAGGGAGTATTATCCATGTGTGTCATTGTATTCCATGCCCAAGCAACCAAGAACTGAAATAGTTATATGGAATAGGCTTATCTAACTAACATTAATATATGATGATAATGATAATGATAATAAAGGAGGAGGAGGGGAAGGATTAGAGACTCCATCCATGACTGTCCTAAGCTGCTGACATCCAAAAAGGAAAGCATCAATACTGCACAAAACCAAGGTGGCTTAAATCAGCTGACATCATTGGGATTTTAACCAATTGAAGGGTGAGCTGGATTGTAGACCAACTGAATTAATTAAATGACCCAATGAGCACAATAACTACTGATACCAATCTCTTTCTCTCTAGCAATGTTTAAATTACATTCATAAACTGTAACATTTATGCAGCTTTTGATACAGATTCATTACCCAATGTTTGGCATACGAATAAAATCTTCCTGAAACTGATTCAAGGCAAGCATAGCAATATGGATCTGCAGGGGTGCCTATAAAGAGGAAAACAGTAAATGATCAATGAGATATCAAGCAATCAGATAGCATAGAAGTCTGTCTATATTCCGAGGGATGATCAAGTTAAACCTACTGCTGCAAGAACAAGACTCCTGTGGCACTTTAAAGTACCAGATTTATTATGGCAACCACTTTCATGGCCTATACCCTATGTTATTGGATGTACAACATAGTTTTCTTTGGTGTTCACATATCTGACAAAAAGGGCTTCAGATATTGAGCACAGTGTCTAAATAGATTTGGATTGAGAAAGATGTTCCAACAGTTATTGCTATCCCAAGCCGTGAAATGCTTTATAAATTAAAATCAGCCCCTTATCTTGGGCTCAGAAGCATACAGGCAACCAGTGCAAGCAAACCATATTGTATTTATGTTCCAGGCTTCTGGTCCAAATCATTAATCTGGCTGCTGCATTTTGCACAAGCCAAAGCTCTTGAACTGCTTTCAAGAACAGTTTCACACAGATTACAGTAATCTAACCTAGAGATTACCACAGCACAGAAAGGCAGGTTGCTTACCTGCAGCTGTCATTCTTCAAGTGGTCATCTGTACATTCACACATGTGGACATTGCCGTGCAGTATAAGGCCTGGATCAGACAGAAACTGCCAAAACTAAATGTCATGGAGTGGCCAGGAGCCTCTGCTTCTGATGCCCTGGATAAGAAGGAAGGGCTCCCGTCCACTTCTTCAGGTGTCTTGAAAAGGCAGGTTGCTCACCTGTAACTGTTGTTCTTCGAGCAGCCATCTGTGCATTCACACATATGGGTGCTGTGCCTGCGCAGTGCCTGTAGCTGGAAAGATTTAAAAGCTTAACGGTTTTGGTGGGAACTCCACACCCCTCCCCTGCTACAGTATAAGAAGGCGGAGTGCCTGCCATTTCATCAGTCTACTGAAGACCAACCATTCACCCCCAAGCGGGAGTGTTAAGTATTACAGAGCACCTGCTCAACACTAAGCAGACATATACATAGAAATATATATGAAGAGAACCCGTCTGCGGATCCGCCGTCAAGGGAAACACAGTACCATAGAAACCCAGTCACCGACACTGAGTGGGGCCAGCGGGTGGGTTGTGGGAATGCACAATGGCCACTCGAAGAACGAAAGTTACAGGTGAGCAACCTGCCTTTCTTTGTCGTGGACTCTGTGCATCACACATATGGGTGATTAAGCAAGCTTACCAGACCCGGAGGCGGGGCGGTGTCATCATTGGAGAACAGAAGAAAGGACTGCCTGACCAAAGCAGCAATCCTGTCTGGCATGCACATCCAGGTGGTCTGGCATGCACATCCAGGTGGTGATGTCTGGCAAAAGTGCAAGGAGTAGTCCAAGTGGCAGCCTTGCATATGTCCTAGATCAGAATGCCAGCAGAAAAGGCAGAAGAAGCTGCAACAGCCCTTGTGAAATGTCCTCTGGGCATGACAGGTAAGTCCAACTTAGCAAGTTGATATGCCAGCTCGATGGTCTGTACAATCCATTTGGAAAGCCTTTGGGATCCAATAGGAGATCCCTTGTCATATTCTGAATACTTGATGAAAAGTCGGCTAGTTTTGTGAAAGGGTTCTGTGCTAGATCTGTAGAAAGCGAGGCAGCAACGAATGTCAAGAGAGTATAGTGATCGCTCTATAGGCATAGATGGAGTAGGGAAGAAGGCTGCTAAAATAATGTCTTGATTGACAATGGAAAGGTGACACAACTTTTGGTAAGAATGCTGAGTTGGTATGCACAACAATCTTCTCCTTGTGGAAACTGAGATGAGGAGGGTATATACAGAGCACACAGAGCTCACTGGCCCTTCTAGCCGATGTGATAGCAACAAGAAAGGCAGTCTTCCAGGACAAGAGGCGTAAGTCGGTAGTTGCCAAGGGCTTTATAGGAGACCTGGTGAGCGCCTGTAGAACAACAGAGAGGCTCCAATTTGGAATAATTGGTCTAATCGGTGGCTGAAGATTCTGTAGTCTTCAAAGGAATCGACGAATGAGGACATTAGAAAATATCGATGAGCCTGCCACCTGGCCACGGTAATGAGAAATTGCTGCAATGTAAACTTTGATGGATAAGGGTTTCAGTCCAGTCTGGTGTAATGACAGGAGAAATTGAAGAATATGTTCAATGGAGGCTGAGTGAGCAACAAAGTTATTGGATTCAGCAAAAGACGTGAAACGCCTCTATTTAGCCACATAAGAGCAGCAGGTCATAGGTCTTAGCGCAGACTGGAGAATGAATTGAATATCAGGATGCAGAGCACTCAGATCTGATGTAGTGTTTGTCGGTATCGAGGAAGAACGAGCAGTAGTGTCCAGACACCACCAGGTTGGTGTCGGGACCATGGGAGCCATCGGTACCGAAGAAGCACCGTGACTCATCAAATGAGCCAGGCTGTTAAATTGAGTGAAGGAAGATCCAGGTAACATACACCTCCGTTCTGCTGAGTTATTAGATGAGGTATCAGAGGCAGTCGCTGAAAGGTGTTGCCGGACAGACGGAGAATGGTAGGAAACCATGGTTGGTGGGGCCACCAGGGAATGACAAGAATTCCCTGAGCCTCGTCGAAGGTGATCTTGGTGAGAGTTCTCGTAATAAGTGGTATCAGAGGGAATGCATAAAAGAACGTGTTCATTCACGAGATCATTAGAATGTCCCCTCTCGAACCCGGGCCGATACCTGCTCGGAAGCAGTATGCCTTGCATACCATGTTCGCATGAGTGGCAAACAGATCTATGTCTGGAGGGCCCCAAGTCTGAAAGAGGTGATGGCAGATTTGACGATCTAATTCCCATTCGTGGGTCGTCGAAATCTGTCTGCTGAATGCGTCCGCCTCCTCATTGTTGGTACCGGCTAGGTGAACAGCGAGGAGGGTAATTTTCCTCGGAATTCACCAGTCCCACAGTTCCATAGCCAGGTGAGCCAGGGAGGCAGACTTCTTTCTGCCCTATTTGTTTATATAGAATACAGTTACAATGTTGTCGGAGACAACTTGAACAATTTGTCCCCGAAAAGTGCCCTCAAACGAATGAAGGGCTTTGAAGACTGCCAGTAGCTCTAGGTAATTGATGTGCTTGGTGGTCTCGTGATAGTCCCAGGTGCCTTGAGTACGGAGGCCAGCACACAGGGCTCCCCACCCGGTGAGGGAGGCATCGGTGAACAAAGTCAGTGTTGGGTGAGGCGGGCGGAACGGAATGCCAACAGACAGATTGTTCTGTATAGTCCACCATGATAAGGTCTGGAGAATGGAAGTTGGGAGGTGGAGGAGCCAGCAAGGCGAGTTTCATTGAGGCTTGAAGAGGCCATTGAACCACAGTTGGAGGGGCCTCATCCGTAGTTTGGCATGCGGGACCACAGAGACCGTGGAGGCCATGTGTCCGAGGAGCTTTTGCACCGATAGTACTGGAACAGTTCTGTCCATGTGGATTTGCCGAATGGATGCACGAAGGTTGTCTTGTTGTCCCTGAGGAAGGAAGGCTTTCGCTATTGTAGAGTCGAGACAGGCGCCGATGAAATCGATGATCTGTGAAGGAACAAGGCATGATTTTTTTGTGGTTAATACACAGTCCCAAATCATCTAAGAGGGTACAAGTAGTCCAAATCGACGATCGAAGGCCTTCTCTAGATGAGGAGACAATCAACCAGTCGTCCAGGTAAGGGTACACTTGAATTCCCTGGAGCCGGAGATGAGCACACACCGGGGCCATGCATTTAGTAAAGACCCAAGGAGCTGTAGCCAGTCCAAACGGTAAAACGTTATATTCAAACAGGTCATAACCGACCGTAAATCGAAGAAGACACCTGTGAGATGGATGGATGCTGATATGAAAATAAGCATTCTTTAATTCCAGAGAAGCAAACCAATCCTCTCTCCTGAGCAACGGAAGAATGTTTTGAAGGGTGGTCATCCGAAACTTTTTAGTTTTGATGAATTTGTTGACACCATGTAAGTCCAATATCGGACGAAGACCACCGTCATGTTTAGGAACCATGAAATATCTCGAGTAGAAACCATGTAACCCCTCGGAGCGTGTAAGTTGTAGGATTGCTCCCTTACGAAGAAGCTGTTGAACTTTGTCTTTGAGAACCAATGACTGAGGTGTAAATTGGATCAGTCCCGATGGGGGTACGGTATCGAAATCAATTCTGTAACCATACTCCACGATGGATAAAACCCACTGATCAGATGTGATGGACTCCCAAATGGGGAGTCAACTTTGCAGTCGATCCCCAAAAGGAAGAGGGGAGGGTGGGTTCAGGAGATGAGAAGAGGCTCGCTCAGCCCGTCAGCACTGGCGTTTATCTGAATCCAGTCGGCGGCAGCTCTGTTGAAAATGCTGTGGTGGTTGCTTTCAGCGCTGCTAACAAGGCTGAAACTGCTGCCGGCCAGAGAATTGTGTATAGGGTTGATACTGGTACAATGGACGGGACCATGACCACTTACGTCGAGACTGGTTGGGGACTTCCATCCGACGAGCTGTCACATGCGATTCATGAATCGTCTTCATCTTGTGGTCTGTCCGAGCATTGAACAGCCTCGAGCCGTTGAAGGGCATGTTCTTGATGCGGCGCTTCGTTTCATCCAGAAAGTTGCAGTTCCAGAGCCAGGAATGGCGACAGAGGGCTACAGCACCAACAAGGGCCCTCGAGTTGCAATCGACATCATGTCTTGCCATGGAGAGTTGTTGGACTGCCACCTGCATTACCTCTTTAGTGAAAATCAGGGCCAGGTCTCTTTGCTGTTTCAGAAGCAATGCTGTGATATTTTCCAGCTTTTGCATAAGAAAATACTGGTAGAGGGCCAGCGTCGCCTCATAATTGAAAATCCGGAGGCTGAGACCTGTGGCGGCGTAAATACGATGAGCCACCATGTTGATCATCCGTCCTAATTTATCGCAAGGAGTGGTGTGTTCCCTCGACTTGCGGCCTTGAGACGACTCCACGACGATTGAGTTCAGTCTCAGGTGACACAGGAGGAATGGAATAGCCTGTTCACAAACTCGATACATGGATTCGTAACGTCGTGAAGTCGGCTGCAGCTGATTGGGGAAGTTCCAAGGTTCCATCATCGCCTGACGAAGCGTGGTGATAAGCAGCAAAATGATGGTTGCAGATTGTTCGCTTTTGATGATGTAAAACTTATCAGTACTGGGATTGAAGCGGTGCCGTGTTTCAATCTCCAGTGACCTCATCAATCTCACCATCAATTCCCCAAATGTCGAGTACAACTCCTCCGGTGAGCTGGGGCCTTGAGTGGTGATCACCGTGTCCAGTGAAGTGGACACTACTTCCAAGTCCTCTGACTCAGAGTCATAATGGAGCAGAGGACTGGAGGAGGAGTCGGCCGGCGAAGAAGGGTGCCTGGACTGAGCTGCGCCGGATGTTGATGGAATGTCCCTCAGGACCGGAGAATGGGCGGTCACATACCGAAGGGTACTACCCATATGGTGCATAGTCGTCCCATGGTTCACTGTGGGCCCATCCATGGGGCACTTGCACTCATTCTCCAGAGGGATGGATAGAGGCATGCTGTTGGTATCGCACCTGCTGAGGCGGGGCCCTTGGGAAAGCCTCAGGTGACGGCTGTGGTGTGGGCACATCTGAGGAAAGGAGCCATCTGAGGAGAGTCCTGGATCTCTCCATCAGAGATGGATCCCAACATGGCTGCCTAGTCCCATAAGAGTTTGCGCAAGCAGTTCTCTCAATTTTTCCTCACCTGCTTTGTAAAGGCCTGGCAATGGCCGCATTAATCGGTCCTGTGTCCATCTCCAAGACAAAGGAGACACAGGTTGTACGGATCAGTAGAAGACATCTTAGATCCACACTGAGAGCACTTGCGGAAAGCCGCACACTGAGCCATCGAGAATGAAAAAGAGAAGATAGTGAAGCTTAGAATGTAAAAGAGAAAAACTTTTGGGGGGGGGGGGTAACAGGGAGGGTAATAACTTGGAATCTTAACAAGCAGCTAAGAGAAACAGCGGTTTAGGGAGAACAAGATACACGATATAGCTACGAACTGAGAGACGAAAGGCTCGAGGCACAGCAGACAGCGGTCGCAAGACTGAGGAAATGGTGGGCACTCTGCCTTCTTATACTGTGGGGGGGAGGGGTGCAGAGTTCCCGTCAAAACCGTTAAGCTTTAAATCTTCCTGGCTACAGGCACTGCACAGGCGCAGCACCCATATGTGTGATGCACAGAGGCCACAACGAAGAATCACAATACCTCCAGGCAACCAAAGGGTATCAGGTTCATCCCCTCCACATCCTTGAATGACCCCATGTGGCAAGAAGGGGGTGTGGCAGTCTGACAACAGCCAGTGGGGCAGAGGGCAAGTTGTATGATTGCACAGATGACTACTCAAAGAACAACAGTTATGGATAAGCAACCTGCCTTCTTCGTGATCTCTGTGCATCACACATGTGGATGACTAGCAAGCTTACCCTTCATGGATGGAGAAGCTGTTGTCACTACAGGAGAGCTAACAGGACTGCCCTGCTGAAGGTGCAGTCCTGTCTTGCACATACGTCAACATTGTAGTGCTGGCCAAAGGTCGATGGTGTGGACCTTTGGCAGCACTGCAGACATCGTTGAGAGGGATTCCATCCAGGGAAGCAGAAGATGTAGCCTGTACTTGCATGGAGTGTGTGCGAGGGTGTGTGGAAAGGTCAAGCCCCACTATCTCATAGGCTAGGATGGCGGTACTGGATATCCACTTCGAAAGTCTCTGGGGCAAGACAGTGTCCCCCTTAGTCTGGCTGTTGTAGCAGATGAAAAGACAGTTTCTGCAGCAGAGCTGTTCTGTACATGACATGTAGAAGGCAAGGGCTCTGTGGACATCCAGGCAGTGGAGCAATGCCTCTAAAGGAATGAATGGGCTCAGGAAGAAGGCTGGAAGAATATCTTGGTACATATGGAAGAGACTTTGGGCTGGAACTGTGGGTCTGTGTGGAAAGTGTAGGTATGGGGCATCCACCATAAGAGTGGCCAGTTCGCTTGTGTAGCAAACTGAAGTGACCACAACAAGGAATGCTATCTTCCAGGACAGGAGGCGGAGTTTGGTCATCACCATGGGCTCGAGTGGTCATCTGGTGAGGGAGTGTAGGATGACAGAGAGTCTCCATGAAGGTGTAGAGGGGCATACTGGTGGAGTGATATTTTGGAGGCCACAGAGGAATCTGCATGTTAAAGGGTGTGTGAACAGAGAGAACCCCTGGATGGTGGGGTGTAAATCTGAGATCACAGCCAGGTGAACTTTGATGGAGGACAGACAGTCCTGAGCTGAAGTATGTCTGGAGGTAAAAGAGGATTATGGTCAATGGGAGGGGTCTCGGCCTCCCACCCTGGGCTGGCAAGTGAAGGCAGTCCATTTGGCCAAGTAGGACTTGCATGTGGAGGGCTTTAGGGCAGCCTGTGAAATGGAGGTGATGGCTGATGGAAGAGCTGAGTGGGGGTTTATTGCCAGCTAATCCTCCAGGTAGTCAGATCCAGGGTCCTGATGCCTGGATGGACCACCTGGCCCTCCATTTGAGAGAGCAGGTTGTGGTTCTGTGGTAGGTGAAGGAACATCCAGTTGGATAGGTGGGGGAGGAGCAGGAGCCATGGCTGTCATAGCCACCAGGGGGTGATGAGGAGACAATCCATGTGGTTCCTCTGGATTTTGGTGGTCACCTTGGTGAGCAGAGAAAAGGGGAAGGTGTAGAAAAGGGTCCTGAGGAGTAATACTGACAGCATGGTGGCCATGAAACCCAGGAGTCTCTGTATGGTGTGGGCAGTGGAGCAGGCTGCAATCCTGATGGCCATGGCGAGGGAGGTGAAAGTCTTGACCCATGACTGTGGGAGGAATGCCTGTGCAGGTAGGGAGTCCAGGTGAGCCCCTAAGAAGAAGATGGACTGGGTAGGGGAGAGAACAGACTTAATGCAGAAGCCCAGGATCTGCAGGAGAGAGCAGGTGATGTACACTGCCTGTGCTAGATCCATTCTGGATGGGGCTGTGAGAGCCAGTCATCCAGCTATGGAAAAACCTGAACACCCTGAAGCCAGAGGGAGGTGCAGGCCACAGCCATGTACTTGGTGAAGACGTGTAGCACAGTGTCTAGGCCAAGGGGCCTAGAGAACTGAAAAATTTCCTGCCCTATTCAGAGTCTGAGGAAATGCCTGTAGACATGGTTAACAGGGATGTAGAAATAGGCATCTTTGAGGTCAATGATGGGAAACCAGTCACCCTGCCTGAGCAGGTGGAGGATACCTTGCAGAGTGGTCATCCAGAACCTCTTGGGGGCCTGGGGGGGGGGGCTGCCTGGACTCGACTCTTAGCCTGTAATCATGACACTTGGGGGTGGGGGGGTTGCCTGGTCTGGAAGTCCTCCCTCTTAGGGAGGGCAGGCACCTTGATCTTGAAAGAGCAATCAGGAAAGAAGGGACGGCAGCTGGCACCAAGAGGGACACCTTGACAGTTACATGGTTGAGGGTACTGGGAAAATCACGTATGATTGGTGGTGGTTCTGGCCTTGTGAAGGGAGTCCATGCTCTCATCCATTCTGGCACTGAAGAGTCCCTCCCTGTCAAATGGCATATCTTCAGTGTGGGAGCCAGTCTCCTGAGGGAGGTCCATGGAGTGGAGCCAGGCATGGCAACAGATAGCGATGGCCCCTAGTAGCACATTCCCATCACAGTCCACAAGGTCCTGTGCAGGATGGGTCTGGAGCTGGTAAGCTTGGTGGGCTGCTGATAGAGGTGCCTAGAATACGCATGGTTTCTGGAGTGGTAAACCAGATCGACATCAGCATTGAGGTCTCCTGGAGTGGTAGACTGGGCTGGTGGCGGCATTGGGGTTGGCCTGGTGTCACTCTGCACGCACACCACCTGCATCACAGAGGAAGCCTTGTGGCGTCAGCGAAGTCTTGGGCTGGCGTTGAGGAAGGCCAGAGAGGTGTCTGCACACTCTTGGTGTTGGAAGGCATCAGGTGCACACACAAAGTGGTGCAAGTGATTGTGCTGGGTGGAGGGTGATGGCGACACTGTCCAGAGTCTGTTCGCAGATACGGCAAGACAGGGCCAATAAGGTTGCAGTAAAGGCTGGCAGTGGGTGCATGCACTAGCCTAATGGTGGTGCATGGCTACCTAGCTGCTAGTTGGCATGGCAGTGGATAGTGAGAGTGGGAGCTGGCATGGGCTCAGGAGCAGTGGGTTGTGCTGGCATTGACACTGGGAGCAGGGTGGCATTGATGAGGGTGCACATGGGCCTTTTTAAGGCCTGCGCCAACATGCTGAGGCCTCAACATGGGAGACCCCTTCACAGCAGGTGAAGATGTGGGGGCAGCCATGTGGTGTTTCTTCTTCTTGGAAATGACAGCAGTGGCCAGTGGCCTCTCTTCGTGCTCCCTTTTGCACAAGCATTTCCCAGCTCACATGGTCTTGGCCACCTGGAGGCCATCAGGACTCAGCCTCAGTTTTGCATCAGCCACATGGAGGATCTGCTGCCATAAAATGAATTTCAGTCACTCTGCCCACTATCAGCATGTCTGTTTTCTGAACACCTGGCAGTGTGGGCCAGTCTCCACTAAATGCCACTTGCCAAGGCAGAGGAGGCATAGGGAGTGGCCAGTGCTGGCTGGGAGGCATGCAATGCATGAAGTGCAGCTACAGAACACAGAGCCTGTGGCCATTGGAGACAAGAGGAGAGTGAGAAACATGGAGAAGAACAGGTGATAGGTGTCCCTCAGGCCAGCAGGGTGGCTGTGGGGAGTGAGCAAGCATGTAACAGGTGAAAAGGAAAAAAGGAATAGGGTTGTTTGGAGTTCACCTAGCAGTTCGAAAGCATGTAAATGCATGTAGATAAATAGGTACCACATTGATGGGAAGGTAACAGCGTTCTGTGAGCCTCGACACTTAGTCATGCTGGCCACATGACCACAGAAACTGCCTACAGATATACGTTGGCTCCCTTGGAGCACCTCCACCTAGAGTCGGACACAACAAGACTTAATGTCATGGGGAAACCTTTACCGATAGATAGATGGATGGATGGATGGATAGATAGATATAAATATATTGCAAGAAGAGAGAATTTCATTAAATATATATTTGGGTTTTTTTCAACAGGAGAAACAAGGAAGGAAGGGACACTGAAGGAAACAAAGGACAATAGGTAAGCGACAAAGTTCAAACCAATCAAGTGACGCAGCAAGGTGCGCAGTCAGAAAGAAACTGAGGAAGTGGGTGGAAGCCTCGCCTTCTTATCGAAGGCCATGCAAGAGGGGGGAACTCTTGCCCACTCCATGAGATTTAGCTTTGGAAGTTTCTCCCTGATCCAGGCCTTGTGCTGTGTGATAATGCCAACATGTGTGATATGCAGAGACCACAAAGAAGAAACTAGGCTATCCCTGTCCACATAGGGGCATAGCTGGATTACCAGTTGAAACTGGTAAAAGGCACTCCACGTCACTAAGGTCACCCAAGCCTCAAATGACAAAGATGAGTCAAGGAGGCCCCCAAGTTATGAAATTGTTCCTTCAACAGAAACTCTTCATCAGAACAGATTGAACACCCTCCATATCGCCAGAACAGCCACCCACCAACAACAACTCAGCCTTATTTGGACTGAGCTTCAGTTTTTTAGTTCAGTCCATTGACACAGGCAGCTATAAGTTTAGTACATCCACAACCCCACCTGATGAAAGTGAAAAAAGAGGAATAGAGCTGTGTAGCATCAGTGTACTGATGACAACTTACCCCAAAACTGCAGATGTCACAACTCAGGAATGTAGATATTAAATAGCATGGGGAACAAAACCAACCCTGGAGACCTTCATGCTACAGACCAAGCAGTATTCCCCAAGCACCACATTCTGGAACCGGCCATCCAAGCAGAAGCAGTACCACCCACTCCCAACTCATGCAGTTGATTTAGGAGGATACCATCATTGGTGCTTTCAAAAGTCACAAAGAGAACCAGGAGGATCATAGAATAGTCGAGTTGGAAGGGGCCATGAAGGCCATCAGGTCCAACCCCCTGCTGTTGCAGGACACAAAGTAACACCATCCCAATCAGATGGCTATCCAGTTACTTTTTGAATATCTCTAGTGTGGGAGAGCCTACCACATCTCTAGGCAACTGGTTTCACAGTCATATTGATATTGACCTTCCTCTTTGTGAAAGTCTTTGAGCTACTTTTAGAGGGATATCATGTCCCCCCTCAGTCTTCTCAAGGCTGAACATGCCCAGTTCTCTCTGTCTCTCATCATAGGGCAGTGTTTCCAAACCCTGGATCATTTTTGTTGCTCTCCTCTGGACCCTTTCTAATTTTCCTGCATCTTTCTTAAATCTTGGTGCCAGAACAGGACACAGTATTCCAGATGAGGTCTGACTAGTGAGGACTATAGAGGACCTGCTGCTTCTTGTGATTTGGAAGTAATATTTCTGTTAATGCATCCTAAAATAGCATTAATGTTTTGGTGGCTGCATCACATTGTTGGCTCATGTTTAGCCTATTGGCACTTTGTTTATCATTTTTCTGAGTTTGTTAAAGTTGGCTTTCTTCAAGTCCAGGATGCTTGTTGGGCTCCAGTTACCCTTTCTCTCCTTCATAATTGAGAATTCAAGTATCACATGCTCACTTTCCCCCAGAGTTCCCATGGCTGTTATTTTGTCCACCAGGCCATCCCTGTTAGTTAGTATTAAATCAAGGATAGCTGATCCTCTCGTACCTTCCTCTATTTTCTGCTGGAGAAAGTTGTTGGCAACACATGTCAGGAATCTCTTGGAGGGACCATGCTTGGCAGAATTTGTCTCCCAGCATATACTGGGGAAATAGAAGTCTCCCATGATGGCTATATCATTCTTCTTGGAAATCCTTGCAAGTTGCTTTTCGAAGGTTGCACCCTCTAAGTTTGTGCCATTGTTCCTCCTGCATGACCCTCCACTAAGTTCCCCATCTTGTATTTCTGTGCAGATAATGTGGCTCTTAGGTATAGTGAAACTACACCTCCCCTTTTGTCCTTTCGATTTTTCTTGAACAGGTTCTATACATCAGTTGTAGAGTTCCAGTCCTGTGAGTCATCCCACCAAATCTCCGTTACTCCTATAAGATTGTAATTGCCCTCATGTACTATGAGCTCAAGTTTGTGTTGTTTCCTTCCCATACTCTGGGCACTGGTATAGAGATATCCAAGTTCATTCTGGCTATGCCCTGATTTTCTTCCTAGGTGGTTTGGCAGACTGGTGCTGGGCCCTACTTGAGGTCTTTCTCTGTTGAAGTATATTATGTCTTTGCCAGGTGATGGTATGCCATGCTGCACATGTCCTTCCCTATAGCTTCTAGTTTAAAGCTTTCCTGATTAAGTTTTTCATGTAGTGGCCAAACATCTGCTTCCTGTTCTTGTGAGGTACAGCCCGTCATTTGCCAATTGCTTAGCTTGTGGTCCCAGAATCCAAATCTCTCTTTACAGCTCCACCATTGTAGTCAGTCATTCACTTGAAGAATTTTTCTTTCCCTAACAGTTCCTCTTCCATGTACTGGTAGGATTGAGTAAAAGACTATATGAGCCCCAGTGTTTTGGATTTTCCACCCTAGAGCTTCGAAGTCTGATTTTGAGTGAAGCTTCTCATGGCACTGTTGTTCATTCCCACATGGAAGAGAAGGAAGGGGTATTTGTCAGTGGATTCTAGGAGCTGTGTAAACTTGTTGGTTGTATCTTTAACCTTGGCACCAGGGAGGCAGCATACTTGGTGATTCTCTGGGTCACTGTGACATACATATTTTTCCATCTTGTGCAACATGGAATCTCCCACAACAATCACTCTTCTCCTTTTGGTGTAGCCAACTTTGGTATCCTTTTCCTTGCTTGATTGGCTTTTTGTCTCTTTTTAAGAGTTACACAGTATGTCATGTACTTCTTTCACAGTGGGTTTCTCACATGTCCCTTCTTCAAGTAACTTGAAGCGGTTCGAGACTTCCACTGCTTCCACTGGTGCACAGTGTTTTCTTGGTCTTTTGCGTCTGTCGCCCTGTTCCAGAGAGTTTCCTCACCTTCCCTTCCCTCGGGGTTCTCTTCTGCTGCCTCAGCTTGCTGATGCTCTTCTTGCTTCTGGGCTACACTTAGCTGTTGCAGCTCCTCTGCTCTGTCTAAAAACCCTTCATTTTCTTTTATTATCCGGAGGATGGACACTCACTGCTCCAGTGCTCTCACCTTTTCTTGTATCAGAGCTACTAGTATGCAGCTGTTGCCGTTTTTGCAGGCCACCACCACTGTGGAGTCTCCTTGGTCCATTGTTTGTGCAACCTTAGTGATTCTGTCCTTGGGTGGTCTGTTGTGACAACTGGTGCTTTTGAATGTATTCACTAAAGGTTAGCTTCACTTCCTAGGAGCCTGGCTGCTTGTATCCCAGAGTCCCTGGACGAATTGGGGCAGCTTGCTCTGCTCTGCTCGGAGTCAGGAACCAGAATGAATCACCCCACCCACACAACTGCTGCTAGCTGATCAGGCCACTCCCCTTCAGTTAGTCAGCCATCAGCAACCAGCTAATCTGGAACCTCCTTTCAATTGTCTCTTGGAAAAACAAAAGACTATTGGCTCTGCCAGTGCAGGCCTGTCTCTGCTTTGCCTTTGCCTTTGTCTGCCCCCTCTTCTACTACAACTCCTCCTCTGCCAAACTGTCTGCTCTCCCTGTTTGCTTGCTCTGGCTGCAGAATGGGTTCATCAACAGGGTTAAACTCTTTCTTCTGACATATTTCACCAGACAGGTCAATCAAGGTTATCTCTGTGCCAAACTCTGGCCTGAATCCTAACTGAAATGAATCTAGATAATTAGCCTCATCCAAGAATGCCTGGAGCCGGCTGGCTACTACCAACCTAAAGTTGTTAAGACCTTTTAGGTACAGAGAGGGTTTCTTCAGTGGAGGTTTCACCACTGCTTTTTTTAGGCAGCATGGAACCACCCACTTTCTCAAGGACACACTTATCACTTCCCTGGCCCAGCCAGCAGCGTTATGGATCCACTATGGATGTGGTTGAACAAACCTAGCTATCAACTGTACATGAAAAAGAATACTGTATCTTCCTAATGCATAACCATGATGAACTTTAGCAAAGTAAGACTAGACTTGTGTGCTGTTTGCTGTGACCCGCTAGGATAATGTAACACTAGCCCTGGCAGCCAAAACACAAAGATAGCTAGGAACAATGTTTTGCCATCACTGTCACTCCTCAGCGCTTCCTTTTTATTCATGTTAGCATTCCCTAGATGAGAAGTCAGAGAACTTCCCTTACTTGTGACTTCTCCTTCAACTTTTTGGACCAGAGACCAGGAATGTTCTGTTCTTTCCACAAGAAGATAGAACCTTAACATTAAGAAAGTCTTGCCCTGTGAACTATGCCCTATGAAGAAAGTCTTGTACTATGAAGCACCTCCCACTTCCTTTCTAAAGCTAAGCCTTTGCTGCTAAGCAATAGCCCTCACTCCTGTCATGAGCCAAATCCCTAAGACCTTAGGGACCCTGCAGTTAGCCACTCCTTCCCAGCCCTGCTCCATGCTGGGAGGAGGCATGGAAAGGGAAAAATGGGGTTGAGCATGATGTCAGTGGTACGGCCATACATCCTGACATGACACAAGAAAGTTACATAACTCTGAAATCATATTAAGCTATCCCTTTTGAAGCATGCTTAAGCCAGGCTGCTTTAGCCCTTGGACTAGCAAGTCTAATCCTAGTTATGAGGTTAACTTGCTTATTATCAATCTATTGTGCTGATGATTTTGCACTTCATTAAGTATTGTCTAGATTATTTCACTGTAATATTGAATTAATCCTATATTATTGATCATTTTATCTAATTTGAATTTACTGATGTTTTAAAACAAATTGCTCTAGCTAATGTAAGGTATTTTAATATTTTCATATACTTCTTTTCCATAATATGCCCACAGCAGCTCACAATAAGCAAACTAAACTTAGAAATCCCTATTAAAATGTAAAAATATTGTGGCTCATTGAACCGAAATATACACGAGCCTTGAGCACTATGTCTTGCACAATATATTTATTCATTCCCTTTTGGTACATGCTGATTGAATACTTCCTGAGTTCATTAATCATAGCTTTCCATTGCATCCAAACTGATAAAATATGCTTACCATTTAGAAGAAACCAGGATCTGAACCCAATTTCAAACCATGGTTTCAGATCCTGGTATGTTCTGATCTTCTCTAGTCTGGATATAAGAGGAAAGTATAGTTAATTAATCAAGAAAGTCTTCAATCACAGCATGATGAAAATGCAGCTCATGTATACTTCAGATTAATAAGCTGAGATATGTTATGTTCACACAAGGCCTTGCAGTTAAACCAAACCGAGTTTTACAAGCACTTAAATCAAAACCCCAGCAATACATATGAAAATGCCTGAGGTAGGTCCTAGTGTGAAATTAAGCAGGAACAATCCTGCTCAATACTTTGAAAGATGATTGCTTGGGAATCCCAAATATATAATTTTGCCCCTTGAGGAAAAGGCAAGATACAAAAGGACTAGCAGGCTTTAAAGCCTGGAATTAATCATAATGTAACTCCAATTTTAGTGTTTTTTAAAATTGTTTTTACTGTTATTGTAGCTGAAGTGTTTTTAAAAGTATAATTAAGCTGTTATTTTAATATTGCTATATGTAAGCCACTTAGGGATCTTATTTAAAGTTGTATATAAATATTAATAAATAAGCAAACTTTAATAATTAAAACTGTATCTTTTAAAATTGTAAGAAAAATAACCTCAGTTTTGCTGAAGTCTGCAACAAGGCATGTTGGGTTAATCAACTGCTTCCCCAGCTGTTCCTAGAAAGGAAAAAAAATACTTTTATTTGTATAAACTTTCTGAGAAATAGAATTATAGAACAGAATATACAAATAAGCTGCATTAGCACCTTCCAATCACTTTAACAGGGTACAATGGCAGACAGAACTGAAAACAGGGAATCTGTCCCCTGAGGAAGTACCAGAACCACAATGGATCCCTTGGGGCAAATAAAACAATTCCAGCGGAAAATAGCAAAACCTACTATAGATACAATCCTTACTGCAAAGAAGAGAGCCATCACAAAGAATACACTCTTATACTTTCCACGACTCAGTTCATAGGGTGCCATTAACTGCTGCAGAACACAATCAAGCATTATACTTGAAGTCAATGCTGCAGGGGTTCAGAACAAATGCTGCCCCTAACACAGGGTGGCTCAAACTCTGTTGACAGAGATCCCATGGACATTCCCAAATTGTTCTGCAACACTCTTTGATTATTTCATTCCTCCCTCCCTCACCACCAATTTGCCTAATAAGGGGCGCTTCTTAATGCATAGATAAGAATATATGTAAGAACAGTTTGTCTTCTAACTTCATCTCATTAGAAGTATAAATAAAAATTCCACAATATGCTTTTCTTCAAGTTAAATATCTCCACCATAAAATGTGTTCTTCTCCTATCTGCTTTGTTAAATAACCTGGAAGAGCACTTCTCATCCACTGCTGATCTATCTGCAATATGCCATGATCCAAATTAGAACACTTAAAATACGGCACTTGATGGCACCTAATATGAGGCTGAGCCTTGCCCCTGGTGCAAGCTGGTGACCCTCCCAGAGGAGGGGGTAGCTTGTATGAGAGACAACAGAACTCTCCAGGCCACCCCAGAGCAGACCTGCTCCAGGCAGAAGGTTGAGGGAGGGGCCAAGGGAGAAACAGCCAGGAGACATGGAGGAATGTCACCCACAGGAGGAGGCGGCCATGCTGCCTCCACCATCACATGGCACCGACCTGGAGCTGGGAAACAGGTTTTCTCTGCTTGGAGGCTGGGGCTGAGGACTTGGGGGACCGACCTGCCCAGGATGCCCAGCCTGGGACCAGGTGAGGCCAGGGGGGTGCTGAAAGAGAAGCAAGGGTTCAGGCACGGTTGTCTACTGCCACCAGGAAGAGATACCAATGGGTGATCATTGTTGGGGACTTCCTGCTAAGGGGGACTGAGGCAGCAATATGCCACCCTGACCTTGAAGCGAGGGAGGTCTCTTGCCTGCCAGGCGCAGGTATCCGGCATGTGACAGAGTAGAGTGTCTTCTTCCCTCCAGGGGTCACCAATCACTTCTGGTGATCCACGTGAGGACAAGCAACACAGCCAGGCAGGGTGGGTGGGATCACCAGGGACTTTGAAACTCTGGGAAAGAAACTCAGGGACCTAAAAGTCCAAGTGGCCTTTTTCTCTTACTGGTCCGGGGATTTGGGCCAGCCAGGGAAAGGAGGTTTGCAGAGGCGAATGACTGGCTCAGGATGTGGTGCCAGAAGGAACACTTCAGGCTCCTCAACCACAGTACCTGGTCTCTTGCCAATATACTTCTGGCAAGGGTGGGGTGCACCTCACGAGGATGGGGGAAAGATCCTTCAGGAATGCTTTAGCAAGCTTCATCCAGAAGACTTTAAACTCAGCCGGGGGGTGGGGGGGTTCAGTCCCCCAGAAACTTGTCCACACTGGACAAGTGAGGGGGGAGGATCATGGTTTTGCAACCAAGGTGTTAGAGATACTACAGCTGCTGGCAGGATTTCTTTGAAAAGGATATTGATACCAAGGAAGATGGGAGGAAGGAGAAGGCCTGAAATCCCAAAGAAAAGGATCTGTGGAAAGGAGCTGACATGCACGTACACCAGTGCTAGGAGCATGGGTAATAAGCAGGAAGAGCTTGATACTCTCCTGGGAATAGGAGGATATGGCCTGTTGAGGATCATGGAAACTTGGTGGGATGAAAGGCAAGACTGGAATGTAAAGGGGTATCACCTTTTTAGGAAGGACAGGAAGGGAAAGAGAGGTGGGGGCGTGGCTTTATACATCAGGGAAGGGATAGAATGCGGTGAGATAGAATGCATCACAGATGGGGATTTAGCATAGGCAGTCTGGGTGAAACTAAGGGGTTTTGACACAGAGAGGGACCTGACAGTGGGGGTACGTTATTGTCCTCCGGGTCAACTTGAGACCCTGGACGGTGTCCTAAAAAATAAAATTGGAAAGATATCTTGGAGGGGGGGCACAGTAATTATGGGAGATTTCAATCTCCCAGATTTTAGTTGAGAGACTCACTCAGAGGTGACAGCCAGGTCATGTTGCTTCCTTAAACGCTATAGAGGGAGGGTTCTTCACGCAAAGGTCCGAGAGGCAATGGGGGGGGGGGTGATATCCTTGACTTGGTCTTGACCAACAGGGAGGAGCTGATAGATAGGGTACAGATTAGGCAGCTCTGGATGCAAGTGATCACTCCATCCTTTGCTTTCAGTTCAGAGAAATGGCGATGTGCAGCAGGTCGAGTACTAGAACCTAGGACTTCAAGAGGGCCAATTTTGGCCAGCTGAAGTCCAGATTGGGAAAAGTCTCCTGGGGGAGGTTACTGGAAGGCAAGGGAGTTCAGTAGGAGTGGATGGCACTAAAAAAGGAAGTCTTGGAGGCACAAGCCTTGATGATACAGCTAGCTAGTAAGGCGGGGAGGTGAAGGAGAGTGCCGCCATGGATGTGAAAGTAGGTGGTAAGAGGGACTAGATATAAGAGGAACCTCAGTAGGAAATGGGTACTGGGGCAAGTAGTCAAAAGAGTATTCCAGGAGGAGGAGGCTTGTTGCAGGATTCTTCGCAAGGCTAAGGTTGATTATGAGCTGAGACTTGCAAAGAAAATCAGGAGCAACAAAAACGGCTATTATCAACATGTAAATAGCAAGAGGAAGGAGAAACAGGTGGTGACACCACTTAAAAAGAAGGAAGGGGATTTGGTGACTGATGTGAGGGAACAGGTACAGATGCTAAATGATTTTTTCGTCTCTGTGTTCTCCCCAAAGCAGAATGGGGGAGATCTACATGGGGGATCAAATGAGGCACATTAGGGACACAGATTAGAGTCACCCCCCTAGAAGTTGAAGCGGTCCTCAGGGCACTGGATGTTACAAAGGCACTGGAACCTGACAGGTTACACCCAAGAGTACTTCACAAGTTGGGGGGGTGAGTCCTCTTGCACCAGCTGGCCTCCATTTTTGAGGCCTCGTGGAGAACCGAAGTTCCAAAGGACTGGAGGGTGGCGTCAGTGGACCCAATTTTCAAAAAGGGTAGTAGAGGGGACATGGGGAATTACAGACCGGTTAGCCTTATGCCCATTGTAGGAAAGACAATGGAAAGGCTCACAATAGCAAGAGATCTAATAACCCTAGATAGGGAAGG
The DNA here is from genome assembly GCF_004798865.1 of Varanus komodoensis. Lineage (NCBI taxonomy): Eukaryota > Metazoa > Chordata > Lepidosauria > Squamata > Varanidae > Varanus > Varanus komodoensis. The sequence goes on along the minus strand of NW_025336100.1, from coordinate 2,778,963 downwards.
GTTGTTGGCGGCCGTACAACACAGCTTCCACAAAAACAGGCCAGACAAACCATGTCATAGAATTCCACAAGGTTTCAAGGTGGCTAGACAGAGGGGATGCAGTAGATGTGGTTTATCTGGATTTCAGCAAGGCCTTTGACAAAGTGCTGCATGATATCCTGGTTGAGGAATTGAGGAGTTTTGGGATAGACCATGCACTGTCTGATGGATTAGGGCATGGCTGACTGACCGAAAGCAGAGGGTAACCATTAGTGGGGAATCATCAGGATGACGCCCAGTGACAAGCGGGTTCTCCCAGGGCTCTCTCCTGGGACCAATCCTGTTCAATCTTTTCATCAATGACATGGAAAAGGGGATGACCAGTCTGCTGATCAATTCAGCATACAATACTAAAACAAGGGCAGTGGCCACAACTGAGGAGCAGGTTCTCCAAACCCAGAAGGATCTGGATAGACTATCGAAGTGGGCCATGGTAGGCATGTCATGAGTGGAGCCGGCTGGATCTGGGTGTCACACTAAATGGGCCAGGAGATCCCTTCTGACTCACTCTGTTTCTATGTTTGGTGGTAGTTCATGCCTTGTAGAGGGAATCCATATTCCCATCAGTATGGGCTTTAAAAAGTCCCTCTCCATCGAAGGGCAGGTCTTCAATGCGAGACCTTGTTTCTGCAGGAAGGGAGGCAGAGTAGAGCCATGCAAGGCATCGCATGGCTATGGCACCCATCATAGTTTGCTGTAGCAGTCAACATGGTGTCAAGCCACCTCAAGCTGGAACCTGGAGAGGTTCTCTGCTTCTTTGTGAATGAGGCGGACAGCATCGCGAAGGTGGTCTGGAAGTTGATCCGCCATTGTGCCCATCTTGTCCCATAGGAAAAGCTGCTACCTGGTCATACTTGCCTTGTAGTTGGTGACCAAGAAGCTGGGGGCAGTGGTCATGTAGACCTTTTTGGCCATAATATCCAAGCAGTGGCCCTCCTTGTCCACAAGAGTGGAGTGATCCCTCTGGGGTGTTCCCTGCATAGACTCCACGATGATGAAGTTAGGCTTGGGGTGTTGGAGGAGAAGAGGGAATGCCTTGATGGTTACCTTATAAGTGGAGTCAATCCTGTATGAGGTGGCCAGTGGGCCTGCAGGCACTTTCCACGTCTGCTGGGATGTGCAGAGCAACATAGGCAGTGCTGGGATGGACACTGGGGCAGCATTCCCTGGGGCCAAGGTATCACAGACTGGGTTGGCCTCAGGTTCAGGGGGGTGAAAGTTTGAATGCCTAAGATCAGAAAAACCACCCCTTTTTCCAGCTGACACAGAGAGATGCTGATCTAGGGCCTGCTCATCTGGGGAGTGAATAGAGGCCTGGGAAGGAGAGCATGATGAAACAGGAGAATGGCTCTGACCTGAGTCCTAAGAAGAATAGTAATGGCTCCGCCTCCAGCTTGGATGGTCTCATTGTGGAGCTGGTGACTGATTGCAGAGGGACAGAGCAGGGCTACAAGAGTGGTGGTACTGGCGAGGAGTCCTGTTTTAGCCTGCTCCAGGAGATAGCTCCAAGGTCGAGTTCTTACTGGGCTGGCATCGTTGAGAGGCATGAGCCCAGCCCCACGGGCTGACATCACACACAGTTTCCCTCTGGGGGCAAGAAGCATGGCAATAGTGGGAAAAAGGCTCCTCAACCACTGCAGTGTGGCAATCCTGGCTGTGAGCCCTGTGCCTGTGGCCTGGCTCCTCAGTGCACCACATGGGTTTGACACGTTCCCATGGGTAGCCGCAGTCCCGCGCATGCACCCTGCATGTTGGAGAGCGATGGTGGCAATGGTGGTCCTCAGAGGGAGCTGGGCTCTCAGAGGAGGAGGCAGGGCTTTGTTTGCAATGGTAGTCATAGCAGACTCAGCGGCACAAGGCAAGGAGCCTGTGGTGGGCCTGGGGCGCAGCATGGAACTCCAAGGAGGCAGAGCTGAAGTCAGCTGGACACAGCATCCTCTTGCACAGGGCCCTTGAGGTTGAGGCGGGAGACACACTGGGGTGGAAGAAGGCTGGCAACCATGACTATGAGTCACCCCAGTCCAGCAGGGGTGAAGGACAGTAACCCAGGTTACCCCTAGGCAATGAATTGGCGCATGTGGGCAACGATTTTTGCGGATGGTCCCTCGAAGAGGTGGAGGTGTGGCAAGCAGCTTCTGTAGACAGCATGGATGGTGGGCCACATGCCAGCAAGGACTTGGGGCACAGGCAGCTGGTTCCTGGCCACTGCAGGACGTGCTTCCAGGACTGAGGGCTTTGCATCCATAGGGGCCCCAGGGTCTGGTGTTGAAGGGCGATCCTGGGAAGACTCTAGTGCTGGGGGTGGGAGGGCAATCCTCTGCAGCACACGCTTTTTCTTTTGGGAGGCAGAGGCCATGGTGCCCAAAGGGCCCTCTCCCGGTGAGGCAGGTCTTTTCCTTGAGGTCCTTGCTCATTTAGATGGTCCCTTGGTGGAAGGTTTGTTGACCTCCAAAGAACTGAACGTCATGTGGACTCTTTGCCAGAGCACCAGTGGGAAGTGGGTAGACCTCTGCCTGTGCGTCTGCTTCTTAAACTCCTGGCAGTGGGGACAAGTCTCAACAACATGCCCCTTGCAGAAGCACTTGGAGTGGCCATTCATGGTGGGCAGCCAGGCCATGCAGGAGGAACAATGGCGAGAAGCTGACTCTGCCATGCTCTCTGAGCAGAAAAGGAAGGCAAGGAGAGAAGGGAGAGAGGCACAACAGGGGCCTCGTCTCTTGTGGCAGTAGCCGAGAAGGAATATCAGAAGTAGGGAGAAAAGTAGGTATGAGACTCAAAGCACGGTTGAAAAAAACTGGGGGACTGGGCAGGAGCCCCCCCCCCTTTATCTGCCTCAGACAGGGTGGGGCTGGACTCCCACCCACTCCGTGACACCAAGCTATGGACGTTTTTCTCCGACAAGGCCTTGCACTCCATGGCAAAGCCCATATGTGTGATGCACAGAGACCACAAAGAAGAACTACTACTATTCTCCTTTTGTTGTTGTAGGTACAGATGTCTGAGGAATCCATCTTGGGGGTGAGAATTTGTCATGTTCCCTGGGCTTGGCTCCCCAGATCCTGGCCCACTTTCTCATTGCTGTGAGTTCAACTTCCTGGCAAGTTCCCCTAGCATTCACATGATACATTTCAGGAATCAAACCCCACACAACCCCATCAAGCCTCCCTCTACTGTGCACATGACTTGTAGCCTTTGTTTGTACAGAAGTTTGGTAGCTGCACAGCAGGGGGTCCACAAGCATTTACAGATTTCCTCTTGGCTCAGCTTGCTTCATGGGGACACTAGTTGTAGGCCTTGGAATCAATGCCTGTGCTTGACTGTTCTGCAGCCTCTTGTGTGCAGTTGCACAAGATGTCCTTGCTTGCTGTTGTGAAGGTGGTCCCATCCTCAAGTACCTGAAAATGGTTTCATACTTTCACTGTTTCCAGTGGGGCAAGTGTCCTGAGGATGAAACACCTGCAGTCCTGGGGTTTTCTTTTCTTATAAAAAAGTAAGATATCTTACTAATAGTCTCCTGTCACAAGGAGCAGAGGGACACTCAGCATGACCAACTTATGGACCCCTGAATCTGTTCTCCAAATACTTTTGACATTCCAACATAACTGAAGGAGCAATGAACAGACTTTATATAAGGCAAAGCTAAAACGGATTTTTATTCACATTAAGTCAAAACTCTGGCCTGTGCTTTAGGCTTCAAGAGTTTCTAGAAACATCTATAGATGCAATCGCTACAAACAGATGTATTTAATAGGATACTTACAAAATGAAATATTTTCGGTGTCTTAATCTGAACAGCTATTCCACCATGTAAGTAAGGCTCCATATCTGCAGTATTCCCAATGCTGAAAGAATATGGTGATATCACTGCAAGAGAGAGTTGGGCAGGGTTCAAGGGGAAAGAAAGTTAAAAATTACCAGAACATGAACAAAAACATATACATGAACATACCAGAAAAAAGCACATTGATGTTATACAATGTGCATTTCACACAATCACAGGGTATGTACCAGTCACATGCCAGATGACTTGCATAATTACCCTCACCAAGTGCAGCTTCTTATGTCATCTGAACCCTGAGAATATGGCTTGTTGAAGTATTTAACAAGCCACCCAGAACCCATGGCCTACTATAGAACTATGAAGTTCTTTGTTAACCACCCCTACAAACTACCTTCATCAGGTTCAGATGACACAAGATACAACAGAAGTGAGGGTTTCAGCTGGCAACCTGGCATCTGTCATAACCTACCAATGGCCAAATAAGCCACAGTAGGCTACAATCATTATGCAAACTAGGTCACTTTCAGTTGGCTCACAAAGACTCTATCCTAAATGTGGCCTAAATGTAGAATCACTCCTGTTACCAATAAGAATTGTTTTTAATGAGAGAATCAAAAATACTTCTCTTCCAGCAAATAGCATTTTCAGATATTACTGGGGAATTCGTCAGGATTGGGGACAAGATGGATGTCACCAAATACAAGGCAATCTTAGAAGAAAACCTGTTTTGATTTGTAGATACCTGGAACTAGAGTACAGTTTTGTCTTCTTCCAGCACAATGACCCTAAACACATAGCCAAATTAACACTACAGTGGTTTAACTATGAGAACCCAAATGTTACAATGGCCTGTCAAATCCCAGACTTCAGTCTTACTGAAAATCTGTGGCAAGCCTTGAACATTTTTGTTCATCAATGGTCCCCATCCAACCTGACAGACAGCAGCTTTGTCAAAAAGGATAGGCAAAGACTGCAGGATCCACACGTGCAAAACGGACAGAGACTTACAAAGACTTACAGCTGTACATGCTGCCCAAGGGGGCTTCAACCAAGTATTGAACTCAGGTGAATCTTATGCAACACACAAATAACAGGGTTTGTTTTTTTTTAAACTTTACTTTGTGCCACAACAAAACTATTTTGCACCTTCACAGCACTGAGTATCTTGCATACATCAGGTGGTAACAATGGCAATTAAATCCATTTCAGTTTCAGGTTTAACACATCAAAATATGGAGAAGTCAGAAGTGGGTCTATTAGGGATGTGTGAGAAATTCAATTGAGGATGGAAACCCATTGGATTCCCTGAGCTTGATTCCCAGACTCCAGCCCATGTCACAGTGGTGCTGAGTCTGAGTTCCTGACAAATGCTCCCAGCATTCATAGGGTGCTCACCAGGAATCAAGCCCCACACACTGCACAAATAGCCCCCCTCTTCCGCATCTGCTTCCACTGGCAACAAGGGGCTGGGAAGAAGGTTGGTCACCAGAAACAGTGTCCAACATGCCTGCTTGCAACATCCCCTTCAACATCCTGCATTTGCCTGAATTTTGCAAGTATACATCTCAAACCTGGAAAATGAGATGCTTTGTCAGATCAAAGCTTCGTCAGATTCCCAACAAAAGGTAGTACAGAGAAAAAGAAGTCTTACATGTCCGTCATGGGATGTGGATGGCTGGGTGAATAAATTGCAGGATAGTACCTTCTTAGAACATGTGTACATGTTACCCGGAAAGAAAAGTGCATATTGGTTGCTTGAAGTGAATAACTTATTCGAGGGGTTTGCTGCTCTCCTGTCTTGCTGATACTGTATAATCCATCCTTTGGCTTCATATATTTTCAAGCTAATCTGTGTAGCCACAAAGGGCAACAATATGTTTCTATACATGGAAACTAAGGTAGCCCCATGTCCACTATCAAATTCGCCCCTGTTTTTATCCCACAATTCTTGTACTTTCAAGCTGATGCCAAAATCTATTTCTCTATCCCATGAATTCACAGAATTTCTGCCCATCGTAATTGAGAAGATTTCAGAAAGTCTCCATAATGTGGAACAATGATATACATGAAAGGACAATCTATCTCTATCAGTTTGTAAAGAGATATTTCTACATAATCTAGAAAGCTACACAAAATGTGGCTTACCAGTTATCTGATGCATGGATCCATTTAAGTATGACATTCCATTGATTTCCCGGAAAGTTACATACTGTCCCGTTTCGAGCTTATGAGGATTATTATCAAGGCAAGTGACAATACCAGGATTAGACTGAAATTGAAAGCACCACAAATTAAGGTGGGATGGAGAATCCATACAGTCATTCCAATTTTTACGTTTTGTATACATAACTGCCATACACCTATATTCAATATTACTCCAGTCTTCCCAGAATTAGGGAACACAACACATACATCAATGCCAACCAAAACATAGCTGAAGATCATTACTATTTTACCATGAAGACTGCAAAAAATCAACTTTTGGGCCTAGAACTTCATGTCAGAGTGGAAGAATCATAGTGGAAGGTATACACAAAAGCACCCAAAGAGACATTAGTTCAGTTGGCCAGGCCAGCTTCAATATCTCACCTATCAAACTAGAAAGCTAATTCAAACATTACCACAGCAGAACAGAGCTATAAGTAATCTCCAGGCATATGTGATTTCTCAGTAAAAATCATAGTGTAGCATTCAAGCATTAACTGGACCACACAAATTGGATAATTAAACTCTGCAATCAATCCTTTAAAAGCAAACTTATGATGTTAATAAGGTAAGGTTGCTTACCTGTAACTGACGTTCTTTGAGTGGTCATCTGTGCATTCACACATATGGACTCTGGCTGTGTGGGGCCTGTTGTCAGGAGGAATTGTAACCTAGATTCATTCTGCTGGGAGCCCTCCCCTGCCTCCACCTGGTATATCCAGGAGGGGCTCCTGCCATTTTCCACAGTACTCTCAGGACCAACATTGTGGCCTTGGAACTGCAGGGAAGACCAGTGAACAGCTGACTTGTACCATCCAGATATGGATCTGAAGGAAAACTATGCTACCAAAACTCAACACTGACATCGGGGCAGAAAACAGGTTGTGTGAATACACAGATGACCACCTGAAGAATGTCAATTACAGGTAAGTAACCTTACTGTCTTCTTTGTGGTCTTTGTGCACATACATGTGACTAACAAGCTTATGATGAGACGGGGCAGACAGCTATCATCAGCAGAGGATCACCGAGAGGACTACCACTGAGAGGAAAATCTTGCATGGCATGGACATCAAGTGCTGGATGAAGGGCAACAGAGTGGAGCACCTCACTGCTCTACAAAGGTTCTGCAGTGGGATGATGGCATGCAGTGCTGTTTATGTCATTACTGCTCTGACTCTGGGCCTCTCAGGAAGCTACAGTCTGGATAGCTAGTAGGCTAGCATGAAGGTCTCAATCTCATTTTGACTTGGTTACCTTCCAGGTAACCTACCTTGACTTTAGTAAAGCTTTCGACATAGTGTCCAACAATATTCTGATAAGCAAATTAGCAAAAACTGGACTAGATAGAAAAATTATTAGGTGGATCCAAATTGGCTGCTAAATTGGACACAAAGTGGCATCAATGAAACTGGAGGGAGGTAACTAGTGCGGTGCAGCAGGATTCAGTCCTAGTCCCAGTGCTCTTCAACATCTTTGTTAATGAGGAAGTACAAGGAACGATAATCAGATTTGCAGATGATACAAAATTGGGTGGAACAGTGAACACCCTAGAAGACAGAATGAAGATCCAGGGCAATCATGATAAACTTGAACACTGGGCTCAAAGCAACAGAAATAAATTCGGTAAGGACAAGTGCCAAGTTTTCCACCTAGGAAAAAGAAACCAAATGCATCAATACAAGATGGGGAATATGTGGCTCAACAGAACTGAAAAGGAAAAAGACCTTGGAGTTATTGTGGACAACAGGCTAAATATGACCCAACAATGCAATGCAGCTGCAAAAAAAGGCAAAAGCTATTTTGGAATGCATTAGTAAAAGTATTAATTCCAAGTCACATGAAGTAATAGTTCCCCTACACTCATCACTAGTTCTCTATATTAGTTGGACCCCATCTAGAAAATGGTGTCCCAGTCTGGGCATCAAGATTAAAGAAAAATTAGAAAGCATCCAGAGGAGGGCAATAACAATGATCCAGGGTTTGGAAACACTTGCGCTATGAGGAGAGACTGAAAGAACTGGGCATCTTCATCCTTGAGAAGACTGAGGGGGGACATGATTGTTGTTGTTAGTCGCGAAGTCGTGTCCGACCCATTGCAACCCCATGGACAACATTCCTCCAGGACTTCCTGTCCTCCACCATCCCCCAGAGTCCACTTAAGCTCACACCAACTGCTTCAGTGACTCCATGTAGCCAGCACATCCTCTGCCGTCCCCTTCTTCTTTTGTCATCTATTGTTCCGGGGACATGATATTCCTATATAAGTACCTCAAAGGCTGTCACAAACAGGAAGGTCAAGATCTCTTCTTGCTGATGCCAGAGTGTAGGACATGGAATAATCCACTCAAGTTGTGACAACCCAGATCCGGGCTAGATATCAGGAAAAGTTTCTTCACTGTCAGAGCAATACGACAGTGGAACCACTTGCCTAGAGAGATTATGGACTCTCTTAAACTAGAGGCATTCAAAAAGAAAGTGGACTGTCATCTGAGCGGGATGGTGCAAATGGTAGTCCAACTCCACTGTTCTATGATTCTGTGGCTTCAACAACCCAGTGCAGAGATCAAATGCTAACTGGCTCACCTCTGGATCATTCATCATAAGGAACAGAGTCTTTGGGACCAGCAGAAGGATTCAGTACGGCACCAATAAACTGCTAGCACTCTGCACACCCCGACCAGATTCAGTGGTGTCAGGAAGAATGCTGGCAAAACAATGTCCTCATTTAGGTGGAACAGTGATGCAGCCTTTGGGAGGAATGCTGGGTCAGATCATAGGACTGCCCTGTCCCTATAGAATGTAAGGAAAGGTGGGTCAATGCACAAAACAGAAAGTTCACTCACCCACCTGGCTGATATGATTGTCACAAGAGGAGGCATAAGTCCATTGTAGCCAAGTAGTCAATGGGAAGCTTCATGAGAGCTTGCAGGACCACTAACAGGCTCCATCTCAGCACAAATGATTAGGGATGTGGGAATACAGTTCTGCAGTTCTCTCAGGAAGCAATGGAACAATAGATGTGAACAAAATGGAGAAGCCATCAACTATCCCATGGAACTAGCATATCACTGCCAGGTAAACTTTGATGGAAGATGGTTTCAAGCCTCTGGAATGCAGAGTAAGGAGGCAGCCAAGAATCTGACGGATGGATGTCTGATGTGGATTGAAGGCTTTTCCTCAGGCAAAGGCAGTGAAAGTGTTCCATTCTGCTATGTAGGAAGCCTTGTGTTCAGTTGCAGGGTCACATCCATGATTGCCTGTATCTCAGGATGAAGAGGGACCTCCTGATCTACCAGCCAATCTTCCACACCATGAGATGGATTGTACCAACGTCTGGGTGCAGGATTATCACTTGGTCCCGAGAGATGATGTTTGGTCTCAGTGGGAGCCATACAAAGTTGTAGTTGGACAGGCAGAGGAGGTGGGCAAACTATGCCAGTGGGAACCAGTATAGCATGATCAGGATGCACAAGGTGACTTCATTCTGGATCTTTGACAGCACCCTGGTGATAAGTAAGAAAGGCTGGAACAGATAAAACAGGGTCCCTTCTCATCAGAGAAGGAATGCATCTCCCATTGGGCCTTGGCTGGTCCTGGCTCAGTAACAGAAGCTGTCACACACTGCATTGCTTGTAGTAGGCCATCACACACTGCATTGCTTCTTTCCTTGTAAGCTGTCCAGATACTTTTTTTTTAGTAATGGATGGCATAGAAAATAAATAAATAGTAGCAAAGAGGTCTACTGAAGGGGTGCCCCAGGTCTGTAAGAGCTATTCAATGACTTCTGCATGCAACTGCCATTCATCTTGGTCCTCATGCTCAGGACATCTGCTGTGATGTCGACAGTCCCAGCCAGGTGGATGGCTACAATGGTAATGCCTCCTCCAAGGCACCAATCCCAGATGAGGATGGTGAGGTGTGTCAGGGACATGAACCACGTGCCACTTTGCTTGTTCAAGTAGAACACCTTTGCTTGTTCAAGTGTTGTCTGAGGCGATCTGACCAGAAGCTGTTCTGGCTCGGGGACAGCTGAACAGAATCTGTCCCTGAGGTGAAGCTGGAATGCAATCAACAGTTTCTGGATCACCAGGAGCTCAAGGTAGTTTATGTGTTTCTTTCAGTCTTGATCCATCCATACTCCATGAATCCTGCTGCTAGCACAGTGCACTCCCCAACACAGGCAAGATGTGTCTGTAGTCAGAATAGTGTCCAGCTCCCTCAATGCGAAGGTGATTCCCTCTGCCTCACTGCATCAGCAAATCTACCAGATAAGGCTCACCTCTATGCATCAGGTGCTTCCAGACAGAGTCACATTGAGGTTGATGGTCATGCACAATCCATAACTGGAGCAGTCACATCTATAGCCTGGTGAACAGGATGACTGTGACCACCAATACCATGAACCTAATGAGCCACTGCACCCACCACACCATAGTTCTGCAGGAGACCCGAAGCTGTGTGGCTAGCTCAGTCAGTGTCAGCTGGGAAGCAGGCCCATGCTGCTGCTGTGCTGAGTTTCATTCTGATGTAGAGGATGGACTGGGAAGGAGAAATACAGAGTATGCACTGTTAATATACAGTCCCAGCATCCTTAAGAGGTCACATGTAACAAAGATGAAGTTTAAGAGATCTTGGGATGGGGTGTCCAGCAGCCAGTTATCCAAGTAGGGAAACACCTGAATTCCCTGCAGTCAATGATGGGCACACACCACAGCCATGCAATTGGTGAAGACTGAGGGGACTGAGCAGAGGCCAGACAGAAGCACTGAACACTGGTAGGCATCTGAGTGGAGCTGGAACCAGAGGAAATGCCAGTAGTATAGGAAGATGGTAACATGGAAGTACGCATCATTTTTAAATCAATCAAGGCAAAGCAGTCCCCTTGGTGCAACAATAGGAGGTTCTGCAATGAGACCAAGTGAAACTTCTTATAAGTTAATGTCCCACAGGTTGCAGATGAGAAGGTATGGTACGGTAAAGTATAGAATGTAGAATACAAAACAGAGATCGATGGAGGAATGGGTCAGATCACTCCCTTCACCAACGATATGATGATTTCCTCTGGCAACACAGAAAAGGTGTGAGTTGGAAGGGTATCGAATTCAATGCAATATCCACTCTCCACAATGGAGAAAACCCACCAATCTGACATTATGCTTTCCCAGGCAGGAAGGTAGGTGGTCATATGGCCTTCAAACCATATCTGCATGGGGCAACAGGGTCAGCTTGCTGCACAAATCTAACGTGTCCAGCCTCTTTTTCTGCAGCTACTAGAATCAAGAGGTAGTCTCTCCAGGGGGACTAGGAGGACTGCAGCTGGCACACAGCTCAGGATTATTGTCCCCTAGGCTGGTACGGGAAGGAACCCCCAGTCCATTTACATGTCCTCTACTGGTGCAAGGGACACACAAAACCCATTTTCTTCACCATCATTCTGGCCTTGTGCACAGTATCCAGCCTCTCATCCATGCATGTGTTGAAGAGGCCCTCCCCATTGAATGGGAGCTCTTAAATCCTAGAGCAAGCCTCCTGGGACAAGTTCACTGCCTAGAGCCAAGCATGGTGCTAGATCACCACTGAATCCACCACCATGGAGTCGCAGTTGACATGGTGGCAGGCAATGTTAATCTACTGCCTGAAGAGATGGAGGGTCTCAAATTGAAACACCCTGGCCAGATCCCAATACACCTCTGGAAAGTATGAGGGTGCATAGTTGGAGATGCGCAGTCTCATTGCCACCAATGCACAGATCCACTTTGCCAATGACTCCAATCAGTACCCCTTCCTATCTACCAGAGTCAAATGCTCCCACTGCAACAGACCCTGTGCCAACTTGACAATAATGAGTTTGGCCATGGATGTTATAGTAGAAAGGATATCACCCTTTACCAGAGACATTGCATGCTCTCCAATTGCCATTATGTTGGTTACAGGTGTGCCAGTGCCTTCCATGGTTCCTTCATTGATGCAAGGAGCATGAGCAGGAACAGGATGTACACTGGCACAGCATTCTCCATCTGGACAACACCAAAGACTGGATCCACATGTGGGTCAGCAAGCTGCTGTCTTTAGTTCCAGTGAGATCACTATCCTCAATGAGGTCACCATTCCATTGAGGTCATCATAATCAATTCAAGTTGTGACAACCCAGATTCAGGCTAGGCATAAGGAAAAGCTTCCTCACTGTCAGAGCAATACAACATTGGAACCAGATGCCTAGAGAGGTGGTGGGCTTTCCTACACTAGAGACGTTCAAAAAGAAACTGGACAGCCATCTGAGTGGGATGCTGTACCTAGCTGCCCTGCAACAGCAGAGGACTGGACCCAATGCCTTCATGGCCCCTTGCAACTCCACTATTCTATGATTCTATGATCTGAGGATTTGCTTGGAGAAATGGTCTAAGTCCTTGGAAGGGCATCATGGTCCCTGGGCTATGATTATGTCATTTGACAATGAGGTGAATGGGTCGTCATGCACAGCTAAGTCAGAGCATAGTCCTTCAGGCCCAATGAAGGAGATCCTCAGCAGGGTGGCAAGGCAGTCATACGGGGTGGGACAGGCAGATGAAGTGTTGGAACTGGCATCCTGTATTCCTTGGACTGATAAACCAGGGCCTCAACAGTGAGGGAACTGGGGATCATCTGGGTCTCTTCCTCTTTCATAGCCACAGTAATACAGGAGGGGCATCCAGTAGGCCTTCTGATCCCAAGTTGGCAGCAGTGACCTGGAACATTCCCTTGGCCAGTGACTAGAAGCACAAGATGGAGCAGGCAAGAAGTTGCTAGCCTGATGCAGTGAAGGTCAGGCAGCTAGTCCCACTGGTAGCATTATGGCCAGCTGCAACTGATGCGGGGAGAACAAAACCCTTGAAGGCAAGGAGACCAATGGCAGGTGGGCTGGGGCAGAGTGCAGGGTGGCAAGTCAAGGATCTCCCCTTCAGAAAAGGACTGCGTTCCTGCTGGTTCCATCACTGGGACAGTCCATGACATCATCGTAATCAATGCTAGTACAAGCACAGGTAGCATTGGTAGAGAATGGCACCTAGGCTGTTTCTTGTTTTAGGCCTTCTGTGTCCCTGCCATCCTTTGGGCCTTTTTGGCTAGCTTCTTCACCCAGCAGGCCTCATCCATGCACCCAGACATGGGCAGCACAGACAAAATGGCTGATGAAGCTCCTGCAGCCACTGATGGAGGGCAGTGAGATGGAACAGACAGGGAGGTAGAGAGGGATTCAAGCAGTGCTGCCATGGTCAAGTCAACCATGCCAAACTTCAGCCCAGAGCTGCCATGCTTGGTTTTTCCAGGCCTGCTGAGTGAAAGCCTGGCAGTACACTCAGACTTCCATGCAGTGCCCCCTGCCAAGACAAAAGAGATACAACAAGTGTCCATCCATGGGAGGTAGGCAACTCCACAGCAGGTGCACTTCCAAAAGGGAGACCTGAGTGCCACTGGGAGAAGAAGAAATTAGAAAGAGAAAGACAGGAAAAATCCGGAGAAGAAAATGTCAACAGAAGGGTTTTTTCCAAGTTTTTGAAACAAAGTTTAACAAAGAACAAAAGCAGGGTTTTTGAAGAAAAGATTGAGAATACAACAAAGCAAGTGAATGACTATCATTTATTTATTTTAAAAATTTCTACCCTATCTTTATTCAAAATGGATCTTAAGATGACTTATTAACCAGTAACAACACATTAAAATACAATATAAAAATATTCAGTAAAATTCCAATTATATAACAGACCACCAGCCCTTAAAATACTGGATGAATGAAAAGGTTTTGGCCTGGCATCGAAAGGAATAAAGTGTTGGCACCAGGCACAGCTCTCTGGGGAGCAGGTTCCAAAGTTGGGGCACTACCACAGAAAAGGCCCTTCTTGAGGTAGCTACTCGTCTAACCACCTTCAGAGAGCGTTCTTTTTTATTAGAAAAAAAGACAGAAAAAGAAGTAAAGAAAGCTGATAATACCATAAAAGGAAAGCCCCAAGGCACCTGCAATGGCGATCAGAAGAGAACTGGGAAAATGGTGGGAGCCTCTCCTAGATACATCAGGGGAAGTGAGGAGAGAGGCTTCCACCAGAATGAGTGTAGCTTGGAAAGCTTCCCAACAGCAGGCCCACACAGGGGCACCACCCATATGTGTGATAAACAGACCATGAAGAAGAACTGTGTTCTTAAGCAGAACACTTCTTTATTCTGCAAATGTTTCAAAAAATAAGTATTACAAAATCATTTTGTAGTGAAAATAACTGTTTCACTATTTCTGCAAAATAAACTTAAAACATGTATTACTCCCATTTCCAACACCCAGCCTACACAGGTTCATCTTTTCTATATAATCTTTCCATCATCTTGCTCTAGAGTTGTGGGTTTAAACCATGGGTCCTCAAACTACAGCCCCTGGGCCGGATCCAGCCCACCATGCCCATTTATCCGGCCCAGCATAGAGGTTTTGGACTCATCGCGAGCATGTGTGGCAAGGCAGCGGCTTGCTCATGCAGAGATCATTTTGGACCCGCTCAGAGAAAAGGGTCTCCGCATGAGCAAGTCACCACCTCACAGTGTGCGTGCCCGGCGGTGGCTTGCTTGTGCAGAGATCGTTTTGGACTCGCTCAGAGAAAAGGATCTCCATGCGTGCCCGAGCCCCCCTGCCCGCACTGCCTTGGTGGCCCATGCCCATTGCCAGAACCTTTCAAATGGCCCCCTGTTGAAAAAGTTTGAGGACCCCTGGTTTAAATTTTACACACAAACCTCACACACAAATCTTAAGGTAAAAGCTTAAGCTAAATCAATATTTTAAAATAGCATTAATTATAAACATAAAATCAGCAAGGACTAGGACTGCACATTTTTGTCTTCACCTGAGATATATTAGAAATAAAGATTTCCTTTGGTTCCTCTCCTGTGGTGTCCAGAACTTCAAATTCATCACCAAAATCACAAAACAGACGTGCCCATATCCCATATACATCAGCACTTATAAACTAGAAAGAAGACAAGTGAAGAACAGTTTGTTAGATTTCAAAGAAATTTGGACCAATGATTTGTTGTTAACTGTTGTTGTTAAGCGACAAAAAATGAAGTGATACACTGTATAGATCCACCACACAGTAAATGTATGATAGAACTGGCCTATACTAACTGGATTTAAAAGAGCTGAGCAAGGCTGTTAAGGGCAGGACATTTTGGAAGGCATTCATTCATAGGGTCACTGTAAGACAGAGATGTCAGCACATAACAGCAAAAGCCAAAACTGGATTTATAATAGTATCACAAATTACTTTGCCTCCCAGCCACTCCCACTTCCTAGTTTTAAACTTCAGTTTTATTATATAAGAATATGTACAATTTCCTACAGGGAAACCCACTTTTCACACAGATGTATATTCATGTAGCCTCAGGTTATGCATGTTTTTCTAAAATGCAAAAACTATCCAATATGTCTTTCATTAGCTCTAGAGGTTCCACCAGTGCAACCTGGCTGGATCAGGAAAAATGTGCAGTTCAAAATGACATATTGATTGGGTTCACACAGCATGCTAAGCAACCATGGGAAAGGCTTAATGCATTGTGGGAACCACCTGCTTCTCTTCTGAGGTAAACTGACTGCCCTGGGATGAATTATGTGTCCATGGCTTGCTATCCTGTTCAGGAAACCCACTGTGACTTAGCATGTCAAACTTGGACAGCAAATTAAGTCATGGTAAAACCAAAGTAACTAAAAGAGTCCCTTAGCAAGAGTGGCAACATAGGGTTGCCACCCTATGTTGCCACTCTGGCCAAAGAACTCTAGTTGCCTCACACCTCCTCCTCTTCCAACTGCACTCAGGACTTGAAATAACGGAGGCACGGTGGGGCAGAGGCCTTCCCCCTAACTGGCTCACAAAGTCATTAGTTGGGTTGGAGGCATGATTCCACCTGTCATTGTCCTGCACACATGCAGCACCAAAAGGCAGAACTGAGCCCCACACATGCACACACAAGCCAATTAGTAAAGTGTTGGGCTCTGACAGAGTTCCCCACCCGCAACCCAACTAACAAGAACTTTGCTTGTAGGGTTGCAGGAGCTGCAGGTAAGCAGCAGGAGAGGGGCACAGACTGCTTCATGCTGGACTTATAAACTCAGAAAGAGGTGGTCCAAGCCTTCCTTTCCTGCCACTCAGGTACACTGTTGCTGTACAGCAGGAAGAAGGACATGGGGAAGGACATGGGCCTTGCACTGGGCTTTCAAGTCCAGCATTAGGTGGCTCACAACCCACTCTGCTCAGTTTCCCTGCCCCTTGCTCCTGCTGATGTCAGCAGAGCTGGACTACTCATAAGCAATCCTGCTTTGCAGGCACACACAGGAGCTCAGGGCAAGGAAACTGATGACAGTGACCTAAAGAGCTACTTTTCATTATCATCCTGTTCCTCTCAGTGTTACATCAAGGTGTCTCCAGGATACTGACTGGAAGACTGAGAGGGAAAGAGGGGAAGAAATGCCTCAGTATTCCTCCTGTGCACAAGCATTATCAAACACAGTTGAGGGCCTCTGGCAACTTTTTAGCCATGTTAGACTTAAAGTATCAAAACCTGACCTCTATCTGATAAATATTAATCATGTTGTAGACCTGTCTGCTTTTTTGCGGTTCTTTTTTGGGAACAACATCTGTTTGCCTTTGTTTTGAAAAGACTTTTAGAAAACCATGTAAGTACTAAAGAAGTGTGTTAACCATAATATTTATGTGCAGGGTAAAAAAGGAACTTTCCCAAATAATATCCTTTCAACTTTATGCATTCAGGATTTACCAAGTTTACTTTTTCACTTCTGAATTGGTGCAAAGAATTCTTTCCCCAGATAAATTCAATTCTACCTTTAAATTGCATAACTAGCTCTTGTGGATTTCTGTCTATCCACGTTGCTAGAATGGCTAGCATGTTATTTGGTATGATCCCCATAAAATATTGAAGTTATTTTTATTAAAGATTTTTAAAAGTCTGCCTGATGAAAACTGGAATTCTAACAAGGGGAAAGATACCTGTCTCCATTGGAGATGATATATCATGCAAACAGACACCTGCTAACACAAGGATTTGATCCAGTCCCATACTCACTCAGTGATTTGCAGGCACTTACTGGTTAAACACATGCAACCAGAAACTACTTGCAAATCCCCATTTTTCCAGTGGCTCATTTCTGCTAAATTGAAAAGGGTTTAAGCCTCTAGGCGGCAACTGAATTATGTGTTCATTCTTAGACTTTAGGCATAGGAATATCAAGGAAGAGAATGACAAGGAGAATACCAGAGGCTATGAGCATACCGATCAACATACAATTCAGCATACCAGAGGTTAATGCTGCATGCACCACAATAAGCTACCTTATATTCACCGAGTCAGGAATGTATGAGGCATGAAAGAACATATGGACAAATAACGAAAACTTCTCAGAAGGGACAGATGTGGTTAAATTTTAGTCTGCCTTTTTACTGTAATTTGCCAACATTACCTTAATTGGTGGGTGTTGTGAATGGCAAAAATCATTTATCTTCTTTTGCAGTGACAGTTTCATTTCAGTTACTATGACACACTTTTAAAAGAAAAGTTTCAGAGGTGAGTCAAAGATTGGTTACAGGCTATAAATTTACAGACTTTCCAAATATCCCAGGTTACAGAGCCCTTATATACAGATATCATGAAGAAAAGTCAAATTGATCTTTGTTCACAAAAAGTGGGTGGCCAGGTTACCATGCTCTCTGCAGCAACATCCTCAAATGTTTGGTTGGAGTTCAGGACCTGGCTTCTCTGGGAGTCCTTTCACTTTTACAACCTTTCCTGAGATTGTAAGTCCCACTGTTGAGAATTAGGGTGGCAAGTATTCTTGGCACACACCAATCTGGATTCCAAGACAGAGGATGAAGGGGAGGAGGTGGACAGAGTGTGGGAACATGGGATTCAAGACTCTGAGATGATAGAAGCACCACTTATCTCAACATCATTCTCCCCAAGCACCCAGGCATGCTCTGAGAATAGCCAATGGGGATGGGAGAGGAATTCTCAGAGTCAGATGAATTCAATACAACTCTTGATCCCAATACACAGCAGCAGGAAAGGAGGGAATGACTATTAGTGAGGAGGCATATAGAAAGGAGGTGGGGTCACTTCCAAAGATACCCTTCTGAAGGGATCAGGCCCAGAGATATTCAAAAGCAGAATTTCCAGAAGTAGTTGTCTGGATTGAGCTCAACAAACTACTCTGTGCATGCACAGGGATATATTCTGTAAAGATTACATTCACTGGGTGTCCTTCAGTGAATAAAGAGCTTTTGCAAAGAAAGTTGGTTGCCTTGAATGTGCAAAGGGAGGAAAACTTGGTTTATCACCCAGGAAGGTGGAAAATTGAATCACCCCATTTTATAGAAGCATGGAGGTTTGATTGCAACCTGTCAACGCTCCAGCTCCATTTAAAAGTGTTTCGTGTTTTGGAATGTTTTGTTTTGTTGTTGTTTTTTGCTTGGTTGCTTGCTTTTGTCAGGGCTCCTCATGAGCTTTTGTATATTCAAGGATATCACAGAAGCATAGAATAGTATAGTAGAGTTGGAAGGGGCCAGAAGGCCATGGGGTCCAACCCCATTGTGGTAAGGGTCAGGAGGAGCTACAAATAATAACAATTGGCTACCAAGGCCAGCCAAAATTTGTCAACCATTTGGACAGCGAGCAGAAGCTTCAACTATATTCTAACATACCTGGTACTGTGAGAGAAAGGAGAGGTCTGTAAACTCATTTAGTGGAGCAACTGATGAAATCACCTGGACATGTGGGTTCAGCTCCACAATGTGATGAAGTGTTGCCTCAGCTCTGAAACAGATGTTCTAATTTTGTTACTGACAAGCTAAATTTATAAGTTGAACCTTGCAAATATATCCACAAACATTACTAAAACATCTACTTATATGCATACCCAAGTCATTCATTGTTAAAGTATTGTTAAAGTAACAACAGCCTAGAGCATCCTTCCCCAACCAATGACCGTGCTGGTTGGGGGTTGCAAAATTTTTCCTATCTAGTTAAGTTTACTTAGGGTAAGGTCGGGACAGGACAGGATGAGTCCTTACAGATTTTACTCCACTAGCTGAACAGCTATGACGGGCAGTGCTCATCTCCGTTTCTAAGGCCATGAGTCAGCGCTGTCCAAAGACATTCCAATGGTCATGTGGACAGCATGACATCACAGGGCACTGTTTCCTTCCCACTAAAGTGGTACCTATTTATCTACTTGCATTACATACTTTTGAATTGCTAGGTTGGCAAGAGCTAGGTAGGGACAAGGCAGTGGCGGTTAACTCCATTGTGCAGCTTCAAACTTTCAATCAGCAGCCCAGTGGTTCAGCAGTTAAACCCGCTGCACCATCACATCCCCTTAGGATAGACAACCACAGAAAAAACTTTTCTAAGACTATGGGCCTATCACACAAAAATAACAGGAGCTACTCGCATTTACTGTGAAGAAGCCCATGAATACTCCATTTGCAGGTTGTTAATGCAGTGTCTGAGCCTGGACATTTTGGGTTACTTGGGGTTAAATAATCCAAAGTGCCTGGGTTCAGCCATTACACTAAGAACCCAAGACCAAGCTAATTATTGTTTAAAACCAAAACTGACTGGCTACTCTGCTGATACAAGAAAACCCATGATGGGGTTTTGTTACATGCAAACTAAGTAAGTAAGAACTCAGCATGGCTAGTTGGGGCTTGCTGAGAGTTGTGTGCCTTTTCTCCTGCTAAACCAAAAGAATTGTGCCCTTAATGTCAAAACATAGTTCTTGCTTGGTCACTTGGTTTCTGGGTCAAGTTCTTCCTAACAATAGTCACTTTTTGTAGAAATCAAATAATTTGCCTGAAGTTTAATTACAGATTTTTTGTAGAGGACTTTTAATAAGGTGTGCTAGGTTTGTTTCTCTGAAAGGGTTTTCATACTATAACTCAGACATAACATGATTTATCATAGAAAAACATTTCATTGATAGAAATGTGTGACAGAACATCTCCACTACTCAATTCTCTACAGAAAACCTCTCATTTTCATGCATGTATTGTTTCATAAAATAGTTTCATTAACTAGTAACCTAATGAATTAATACCAGTCAAAATGAAAATCCAAACTGTGATTAACTTTTCCCCATGACTATCCCTCTTCATTTGCACAGCAACTCAAGCATGCTAAAATTAGAAAGTTATCAATATTCAGTGACTTCATTTTTTCTTAAAATCTCAGTATTGTACAGAAGTGTGTGATAGTGATACCTTAATGTATTTATTTATTATAGTTCTATGCTGCATCCAAAGCCAGGTAGGCTCTCTGGGTGGTTTACAACAGAATGCAACAAAAATGAACACAATTACAGGTAAAACTGAATTAAAACACTAAAACAATAAGCCCATATTTGAAATTTTTGAAATAATAAAATCAGAATTTAAAATAAAACATTTAAAACAGATAATTTTTTAAAAATACAATCTGGCAGTTAAAATCATATAAAGGAAGCAGCAAGAATAGATAAAACTTGTTGCAGCTACATTAATTGTTTGACCTCCAACAGCATATCCACTCAGTGGAGACTAGGAAAAATGACCCCCACAATTCTGTCTTGTAACTATACTAATTCTTTTCATCAAATATGGGGAAATGTGTACCCAACTTCTCGCTTTAAATATACACAATTAACACATACTGGTTCCAATAAGCAGGCAAGAATCAATCCAAACTTTTTTAAAGATACAAATTAAAACAATGACATTTAAGTATTAAAAAACCAAAAAAACTCAAAACCAGGCAACACAATTAGTATATATAATGAGAACAGAGCCCTCAAATCTTCATATTATTTCTGAAAAATTGTGCAAACCTGTTCCTTAGATTCAGAATATCATCTTCATGAACAAAAAAGTTTGTTCCTAAATCCCATATCCGGCACAGCTTGGTATCATGAATTGTGAGAGCCTTCAGGAAAGATCAGGAAAATAGGATTAAAAATTATTTGAAGAGGTAATTGCTCACCTCAACAAGTGTGTACATAGTGATTATGACTTATACAATTACCAAGTTTATTACACAGAACCGAACTAGATATTACAGAGAACATAAGACTGCTACCAAAAAAAATTTGCCAGATGGTTACCCCAATTCTGATTTCTCCACACCTTGCCAATCATTGATTAGAAGCAAGGATGAAAAAATGCAGACCAATATGATGACAAAAGATGGTTAAGTTCTGCTAGATATTACAAATGCAAAGAGTGAATTAGACACAGCCATTGGCTGAGGCAGTTGCTATACTATCTAGTTTGGCCCTGTGACTCTGGCAACCCTACCCATCTGAACTATAGTACCTTTCTCCCATGTAATTAAACATGCAAGGCATACTTCCTTCATTATTGTTATTTCATTATTGTTACATTAATTTATTTAAATTTGCATTCCAGCTTACCGCAAAATTAAATTACCGTGTGCAAGATAGTTGAAGATAAAATACAAAAGAAAAATAGGAATCCAAACATAAACTTTGTTATATATAAATGGCCAGGTGAGCAAAGTTCAGTGCTTACAGTGGTGATAACAGGTCAGTTTATGAGGTCAAAGGCCTATCTGAATTTTTAAAAAAGCATTTGTAGAAGCAGAGGAGGCTAAACAGGCATCCCTTGGTAAGAAGTTCTAGAGCAGGAGGAAAGCCAGGGAGGCCATTTCCCAAGCTCTCGCCAGTGTCATGTAGTGGTTAAGAGTGCTGGGCTGGAACTCAGATCTGATTTCCAGTCCCCACTCAGCCATGCAGCTCTTGGGCCAGCTGCAGACCAGCCAGAGTCTTTCAACCCAATCTACCTCTCAGGACTGCTGAGGTGATAAGATTGAAAGGAAGAAGAAAATTATGTAAACTGCCTCAAGTTCCTTGAAAAGGTAGGACGTAAAATAAATAAATAAATGTTCCTGTACATCCTAGAGGATAGAATGGCCTCTCTCAAAGAGTATCAGATTTTAAATCAGATGTGCCCAAGAAGTTATTCTCCTCAGTGTTCTAGTCTGTAAGTTTAGAAGCACAGAAATTAGCTTTTGCTTCTAAAGAACAACTAGAATGGGAAACGTTCTATATTAAAGCAAGAAGCTCTTCAGAAAATCAAACTGGGTTGATTTAAATGTTACATTTTTGCAATCCTTGTACCATAATATGTCGTCCACCCCCACATCAAGGGGAACCTATGACGCTTTTAAAATTAGGAACAACCCACAGTTTATTACCATAGGTTGTCTGGTAGTGAGCAAGAGGAAGTGAATGTGCTGGCTCCTACCCACATGTTTACCTCCAGTGTCCCCTAAACAATCCTGGAACATCCAAACACGGAATGCTGGACTACTGGGGGCGGGGGGACACCACCCAGAGTTCTAACCCAAGTGTTTAGTGCAATGGAATCTGTCAGGCCGTTGAAAACTAGCACAATCACTCTCCCAAACAACTCATGATTAACAAACCATTGGCTGTAATGAAAACCATCTTCGGCTATGGGGCATAGCCCCATAAAGTAAAAAAGTGCAAGAAGAAAATAGTGTGAAACTATAAATCCAGTCAGCTAGTGCAAGGAACACAAGTATTTTAAATGCAGAAATGCAGATAAGAGGAACATAATGTGGTTATTATTAAATCCCACAGACATTTGAAAACAGCAAACATTTCCCTTGCTGTGATCTCACAGAAGGATTTTCTTCCACACAGGATCATCTACCCTTTTTCTTCTCATTTCTCCTTTTACAATGTCGATCTGTGCCAAATCTAGCTACAGAGTTAAAATGCAATGAAGAACAGTCATAATGCCTCTGAGAGAAAAGCCAACACTTCCAGCATGTAAGTGTTTATATAAACAGCTATTCTCAAAACCATATAAACAGCTATTCTCAAAACAATGTTATCCTGTCACATATGTGAGATCTATGTTAAATATTATTAGTTATTAGATGAAACAATGCTTATTTTGAAATTAATAAAACTTTGAATATTCTCCTTCTCCTTACCTTTATTCCTGCCAGAACTATGTTTTTAGCTGAAACAAAGAAGTAACATTATAAACTTCTGATAAAGCCATCTTCTAAAAGTATTTGTTCATATGAAAATAAATATGAATTACAACATTTAAACATGAAGGGCAGTTGGGCAAATTTGAAGAAATTCTGCTGATATAATTTATAATAAGGACCGCTCTGTCATTACAACATTCCTCAAAAAGGCTAATTCACAAGATCTCATTAGCCGTCTACTACTCTATTTGTCAGTCAGGTTCAGCTATTTTCAGTATAGCCTCAACCCAGTGACCGAGACTGAAGGACTTATACCAGGCAGTCTCATGAATTCTTTAACAGGATTTGCAGAAGCTTCTTCCCCAGGTAAAAAGACTGATAAGAAAGTGAAATTCCTGTGAGCAGTTCTCATGGTATAAACAGTTTCTCCCTACCTCATATAAACTAGTATGTATTCTATTTTATATATATGTACCATTTCTATTTCTTAACATAACTACAAGTTTGACCTAATACACAGCAAGTTTAAAATTACAAATTTTAATATACAACATTGTTCTCCACATAAAATATGCAACAAGAAATTCAAATAAATGTTTCCCAACTTACCAATTTCTACCCCAAGCCCACCCATTCCACTTAGGAACACATGAGACTGAGCCATCTTCTGCATCGCAGTGTCTCCAAGAACGTATCTTTGCCGACTACATGCAATTAAGGAAGGAAAACACAGAATAACTATTCGGTGGCATACTTCAATCTGCAGAACCACTTGTGCTTGATAAGGATGATAACAGAACAAATATTTTAATATTCACAATTCACTGAGAAATAATAAAGTTTGGCATTTGGACAGAGGCCAGTATTAGGTATTAGATGTTATACTTAATAAGGCACTGCATATATAACATACTTTTCAGGGCATTTCCCTTCCTCCATTTCTCTCCCTTAAGCAGAACATTGTGAAACGAAAAGGCTGAATTGTTGCACAAAGGTGGGGTGCTTTAACTCAACTGATTTCAATCAGATCTATGTAGTCTTTGTGCAGAATTCAGCCAAAGTAATTTATGGTCCTATGCCAGGAAGACTGGCATTTTTAATTTCCCTTGTTATTTTTGTGCCTACCTGGGGGAAAAGGCCTTTAAGGCAGGGACAATGTCCCTACCCCCTTTTTCCCTGTAGCTTCTAGCTACTATTGATCTGTAATAAATCATTATCATTATTGAGAGTTAACACAATCCAGATAGTTACTCCACTACTCTTTTCCTTCAACCACATAGCCAATAAGAACCAAAGGTCCCAAACTGGCTAATGAACAGTTCTGGAACTGCTTTACTGGATCATACCAAATAGCCATTTTGTTCAGCTCTACTTCTAACAGCAGCCAGTCAGATGCCTCTTGGCAGTTTATGGTCAGCCTGCCCTTTTCCTCAGCATCTGACATTCACAGTTATACTGCTTCTAATCATAGTTTCCATCTAAATATCATTCTAATCCTAAGTAACAGCCTTAAAAGAGACTAAAAATAGACATGCAGTTAGGTGTGTAAGTGTTCAGTGAATCTTAACAAAGGACTATCTAGTTCACAGCTGCTAACTAACTGCCTGTATAAAGTCCCAAGTAGGATGGTATGTGTTGTTTCTATTGAAACAACTGGCATACAGAAGCACACTGCCTCCAATATTGGAGGTAATGTACATTCTTCATAATTAATTGTCTTACTCCTCCATTCTTTTGTCTAACCCTCTTTCAAAGTCATCTGGTTGCCATCACTGCATCTTATCCCATCTTCTCTGCCACAAACTTGCATGTTTCCTCCCCTTCATATATGGTCTTTACACTTTTTGATCTTTCTAGCAATATTTTTTCCCAGAAACAAAAACTGGAACAGAAATGTTTTCAATGCCCTAAACTGACTAGGCATGCTAGTTTTGGTGTTTTATATTTAGTATACAAAACTTTAAAATATGCCATGTTAATTTTGCATGTGGCATAAATACCAGAAAATTATTTTTCCAATAACTTAAAGTATTTGAAATGAAATAAAAGAGCAATATAGTATGCTTAAAAAGATTTCAATATTACACTGAAACATATTCAGAGCTTGTGGATGTTGATTTTATTAGAATATTTGTGCATTTTAAAAATAAGACAATAGCGAGCACATATCCTTTTGTTTAAATACTGGGGTTGGTTCATACTGAGTTGTACTTAGGTATCACAAAAATGACTAATTTTTCACATTGTCTTCAATGATACCAAAGTGCTAATGCAATATTATGCACACTTACCTAAGAGTAAGTCCCAGTGAATTAAATGATAATTAATTGTGAATAGATACAGATAGGTTTGTAGCACAGTTAAGTCTGCATCTAACCTACTAATTTTAGTAAGCTGAAAGATCTATGATTTTATATTTATTATAAATGAATGTTTTACAGAGACATCCACATGACAAAAGTTAATTACAATTTTGTAACCAATTTAACTGATACTGTATCAATTAATTGTTTTACTTATTCATTTTATCAAACAATGCATTTATTTTAGAAATTGAAATTTTTTAAGGTAGAGAGGAATTAGAATTTAAGAGGAAGAAGGCTGCTTATGAGCCCACAGTATACCTTCTATCTCCTCATCAAGGTTAGCAGATCTGCATCTCACTATATAAGCATTGTAGCTAATGAATAAAAGAAGCAATTAAAGAAAGTGCAGGAAAAAATCAGGAAATCCTTTCACACAGCTTTAGAATACCATTCTTAAACTTACTATTAAAGTTGGTCAAGAAAATAAAGGTGATCACACAAGGAACTCTATTTTCCAAATATTACTTGCATTCTCCATTCAAAGCCCCCCAAATCTAAGTTATATCATTTTTATAAAACAAGAAAGTGGGTTACATCAAAGCCTACAACTACTACCTTTATTTTTAAAGGAGTAAATTATCATGACAGCCAGATATGCTCCAGACTAGATCATAAGAAGGAAAGACAAGCATTCACATTTCAATGAACGTAAAGCAAATTCACCCTCAATACTATTAAAACAAGTGTAATATCATCCAATAATTTGATAAAATTCCTACCTGTAAAGAGCATCATCAATTTCCATAGAATCTGCTGCCATGATGATATATTTGTAAGGACTGAAAGAAAAATGAAACAGAGATAGACTATAGCTCACCTTCAGTTTCTCAACTAAGCAAATATAGGAAAGGATATGAACTACATAAGGTTATGTGCAAAAAATGATATAATAGTATTGTAAATTTGATGCACAAAGGAAAACAAATGTAAAACTAAGGCAGTCCTAATTAAATTCCTTTACACAAGCATACCAGCTGTTACTGTTTCTGGAAATCAGAACAGGGTGTTATGTTTTTCCTTTGAAATGTATTGGACATAAAAAAGGACAAAAATGTCAACTAGACATATGCAATGAGCTATACTAGGTACAACTCTGAAATCCTTTACTTACAGTGGTGTTGCACAGAGAAGACACCCATTTATAATGCAGAAAAATGGAAATGCAAACTTTGTTAGGTATAACAACTGTTATTTTTCAAAATCCCACACATACCATCACAAAACAAAGTGGATGCCTCCTTTCCTGAATTTAATATAATAAAAAATTAGCACCTAATAGTATATGAATTAGAGATTTGGGCTTTCAAACCTTAGATTATATCTAGAACAAAATGTTAAGAACTGGGGACCCTCAGATATATCCCAAGAAGTTAAAAATGGAACTTGGACTATTAATATATTTCAGGATACGGCATAGCATTGCTTAGCAAAACTGATGTTATTTGAAATAATCAGGTTTTAGTTCATCAAGGGAAAAATCCTGACATCAAAAAGATAGGTTTACTATAGGAATTTCATTATTCAGTTTAATCTATTGTCTGAATATATCTTCCTGATATTGCAGCTGTATGGAATTTTGGTTGAAAATGGAACAGTTCAGACTGAAGAACTAACACTTTCCAGGCTTTAGTTAAAACCCTCTATAGTCCATGATGGTAGATTAGCTAAGCTACCTTAACATATACACTTTCATCACTGTGGATCCAATAAGGTGGAGAAACTTAAGGAGGAAAACAAATTATTTATTTGTTCTTTCACACAAGATACCTGAGAATAATAACCTTGCTGAGTCCTAAAAAATGAAACAAACTTGTTTAAGTTTGCAGGATGATACATTTTGCTTTTCCATCAGGACACAAAGAATTTTGGGAAGAGTTGCTACTTTTCTAAGGGTGCAATTCTATTGTGATGTTCACAAATCCCTGAACTTGTACAGTCATCTTGTGCAAACAGAGGAATGGAGCAGATAGTCTTCACCTCCCATGCTGCATTTTCATTAAAGGGGTGGGGGGATGCCTATCTAGCTGGGGTGCTACAGAGGAAGGAAAGGAGGATGGAGAAGCTTCAGGATAGTTCATATACTGTTTCTTCCCTTCCCTGCCCCAGCCACCTAAGCATCCCCTTTTCCTCTCTGAGGTTGCTTTCCCAATCTCAAAGAGCAGCAAGCGCAGTTCTTTCCATACCAGTTGTAAGGGAAGTGGGGCTGGAGCTCTGAAGTCAGAGCACTGTCTCCAACTCTGGATTTGGGATCCCAAGGTAACCAATGGCCCCTCCGATGCTGTGAAGAGGCCATGGAATTACTTCCTAATAGCATTATCTAAATCTGTAGCAAGTTTTATAAGCCAGATAGAAAAGTCTGCACTGGAGAAGTCTGATGTTAGCCTTGTATGTTTATCTTTGGTTCATTAGCATATGCTGATCTAAAACATGCAGACCAATCTTATGGAATTTTATCTTTAGATTAAGTTTGTTAGTTCAAATGTATTCATCATTGTCTTTGATTTTAATTTAATTTGTCCATTTTTGTAATACATTCAATATTTTCCTATTATATTATGATACCCTAGGGTTACAAACAGTAAAACCGAACTGTTCAGAAAGTAACCAGTTAAATTTAGATTATAATACAGTACTAATGAATAATCTCATTTTAGCAGGCACACTTTATTTTAAAATGTGTATAACACCTTTCAATTAAATGTTTATTACCCAAGTCTTATCAAAAACTTTAGTATAGTTTAGTGTTAGGCATGCTTCACACATTTTTGTTCACCTGTACTCTGAGCAGTAATTTCACTCACATTATAAGAAATGTGTTTATTTCTGCACATTCACCACTTTCTGGATCATTCCTGGGTTATTTCATGGCATCCAAACCTAAGAACTTTGAATTATTTATGGATTAAACAAACTAGAGTTGACCTAACAACTGGCTTCATCACTCTATAATTCCATGGTGTTCAAATTGTAATCCAGCAAACTCTCAGAAGCATGTTATTGGTTCTTCAATAACATTAAAGGCAAGCTTCTTTGAAAAAAATGCCCTACTCATCACTATCTATTTTGCTCTGCAAAATGCAGATGCAAGAGTATATTGCAGAGTCCAAGCTCATTTCATCTGAGGTGACAGCAAAGCCAAGAATGCACTGCAAGCCATAGGTCAGACAAGATAATATGGAATGTATTATCCAAAGTATTATTTGAATTTCTGGTTGAAATTATGAAAACCAGTAGCATATTTATGGTGGCTAAGTTTGCATGACAAAACAATGCACCCTGCAAATAAGCTATAAATGATCAGGCTCACCATGATGTGTCCTTCTGCCTCAATCCTCCAGGATGTATTCCAGGGGACTGCCTTGTTGACTATCCTCACTTCAGTCATGATGAAATGAGCTTGAACTACACAATATACTCTTTCAGAATACAATTTGAACACCATGATATCTGAATGACTAAGCCAGTTTTTTCAGGTTTGGATAGGTGTATAAAATATGTGGATATTTGTTCTGTGCCTTTACATTTTCTGCCATTTTCCTTCCCTCCTGCCTTTTTTGGGAGACATTTCATGAGCTTCAACATGACAGCTACTGACAATCCCTCCATAGTATCCAAGCAGCACACTGGAGGGGCTGCCAGTTCAATCCCATTTTTTGCAAAACTAAATTTGCACACATTTGCCAGTTTTCTGGAGTTTCACAATTACAGCTCTGAATAGCTGAAACAGGAAAACCAGCCTGCAGTCAAAGTCCTGTGGGTACCAAGAATGGACAATGAACAAGAGAGCCTTAAAAATAAGTTATTATGTTACTTTGTTACAGTTGTCAATACAGAGTTATCAAAGGAAAGTGAAGCCATGAAAGGGGAATGCTGATTTTCCCACACCTTGCAGTGAGAACCTCCATCACCCATCCCGCCCTACCTCCATAAGGCTTTTTGGAAGGGGAAAGCAAGAGTCAGATCAGAGCAGCAGCAGTGTAGTTTCCCCTATAGGTAAACACTTTAGTTTTATTTCTCATTTCTCCCTCAGTGCCCACAGTGTGGGAAACTCTACTGTCCTAACTCCGTGCTGGAAAGATGGACTCAGAAGCAGAAAAGAATGGCGCTCTCTGCACCTGCTGACAGGCACGATTTCTTCTTAATTTGTATCTTTTAAAAAGAAGCGTATTGTAGTACCTTAAAGACTAAACATGGAATACCTTCCCGGCGTTGAGACCAGACACAGAAAACAGATAAGAAGGAGGATTGCATTTCCTTTGCTCTTCCCTCCTTTTTATCGAGGTTTAGATTCTAAGCTCCTCGGAGGTGAGGACCAGATGTCCCTCGAGCATCTCCGTCCAGCTTCACTTCCCTCAGATCGAATGCCCCCGCCGTTTCGCGTTCCATGCTGTCTCTCCCGCACTTTCCCGGTCCTTTCCAGCGAAGAAGGGTATGAAGGCGGCAGGCAGGTTTCCGCGCGCATTACTTCAGACCGGCTTCCATCAAGGAAGGCCCCGCCTGGAAGGCCTGCCTGCCTGCCTGCCTCCTTCAATAGAGGCCCGCGTCGGAAAAGCTGCTGCCTCCGCAGCAGCCGCTTCTTTCTCCGCTGCTCACCTGCTGGGTCCTCCAGTCTCCGCCACTCGCTGCCTCTGCGTTCTTACCGTGGCTGTACCTGGGCGATCCGTAGGCCTAAGAAGAAGGAATGCGGGCAGCAGTACAGGCCGGCTCTGCCTGAGATGAAAAAGCAGGAACAAGCAGCCGCGAAGAGCCGGTATAGGAGGAGGCGGGGATAGGCCGCGCTCCTGACAGGCCAGCTACCCGCCCCGCCCCGGATGGAGGAAGGCCGGGCTTCACTTGAGGCCGACCAATCCCGCCGCCACGACGAAGAGCACCGTATTTCCTTTCCTGGCGGGCGCTCCGGTTTGGTGCGTTTCTCAACCTTCGCTAGTCCGGTAGACGTACAGTTATTTTAATCTTTCCTGTAGTTCTCAGACTAAAGAAAAGTTTTACAATAAAAGTATAATAATGATTTTCCAAAGTACTTCTTGGTTTCGAAAGCACTTCGTTGTATCTCGATAATACTTTCAAACAATTCTCAGCGTCGTTAGGAATTTCTATTATCTCCGCACCTCCAATCTTCGCAAAAGTAACTTAAGACATTGAACACCTTTTCTTCTCAAAAAATTAACGTCAGTCAAAAGACACGCATAAGCGCTGGAAGAGAAACTGCTTGTGCCTACCGGAAACAGAAAGGCCTCCTATGTTTGTCCTTGTCTTGGACAATTAGAGAAAACAAGCAAAAACTAACTGCCTTCTCTCTCAGGTAGCCTTCCCCAATCTGGTAGTTGTGGGCGCGTTGGACTAGAATTTTCAGTACCCCTGAGCCAGCTATGGTAGCTAGGGGATGCCGAAAGAGAAGTCTAGTATGTCTGGAGGGCAGCAGGTAGAAAAGGCTTCTCTAAGAAACTGGCAAGCCACAGCTGGAACCAAGTTTTGCAGTGCTTGTAGTTGCCCAAGTAAGCTTTAACCCTAAGCTTCTCCGAGTATAATTTTTTGATACTTTCTATACGTACGTAAGTTGTAATTCTCTACACATTTAGAAAATAAAAAGTCCTGCAGGTGCTAGCCTGTGCCAAGCCAGCCATATATACTGGATGGAACATACTGGAAGCTCTAGTACTTTTTTCTGCCTAAACCCTAGGATTGACCTAAATGATCAAGGGGCTGCAGCAATTGCCCCATAAGGAATGCATAAGATATTACAAATATGTGTAGAATACTTGCTTCTTTAGAGTGAAATCCAATCGGGATGCCCATAATCCTTTGAATTCAGAGGATTAAAGGCATCCTCTGCATCCTTCCCACACAGCCAGCTTGCAAGGTGGAAGGACCTGGAATCTATTGCGGAAATCCAGAATAACTCCTGGTAGGAAAAGGTTGCTTATATGTGCCTTTGTGATGTAAAAACAAACCTGCACCTCTTTCTCACAAAATATCAGAATTCCAAGCCAGGTTACTGTTTAACATTGCTGTTACTTTAAGATAGAATTCTTAGCTGTACTGAGAAGCTGCTGAAGGCTGATACTATCTATCAGTGGGGAAATACCAGTGTTCCCATAAGCTGCAGACAGCTGAGACAAAGGTGTCCATTTGTTTCTGAATGGACCCATTTAATCATCTAGTCCCACAGAGGCTAGTTGTCAAACCAGTTTTCCTTAATGGTTCCTTCATCAGACACATTTGCATGTTTAAACACAGAGGCTAATGCAAACTGCAAGGAATCTACTAAATTGTCATGTCAATAAAGCAACACTGGCTCCTTCAGCTAGAAAATGGAGATGAGCATCGCCCCCTAGAGTCAGACATGACTGGACTTTAATGTCAAGGGGAAACCTTTACCTTTACCTTTTTAATATACTCATTACCAGTTTTCCTGATTGGTTTAGAACATTATGTCATGTCTAACATATGACATACGTCTCAGTGGTGTTATTGGTGACAGCAACCCAGGTAAACCCTCTGCAGAGTACAAACCTAGAGTAGCGCTACCAGATAGAAGTCTGCAACCAGCTACAAGATTCCAGAACACATACAGAGTGTTTTATAGGTTTTGGGTCATGTATGCAGGAGCAGGACAGATGATGATGAAATAATGGAAACAAAGTCGAAAAGTATGTGAGAGATCTGCAGAGGAGACTTAATGCAATAGTATTGGTGATTACAGAATATTGACATGACCATCAGGAAGACACAGGTCTTGGGCATGGATTTTGACATGTTAATGAGAGTGAGTGCAATACTGTTAGAAAGACTAATCTGACAGCTTTTATCAGCTTTGTTGCTGTTAGCAGAAGAATAGACAAGGGTTAGCTTTCCTTGGGAGCCCTATTCTGCAAAGCCTTTGATAACTAAATGTACCAGCCAGCCCAGATGATTGAAGAGTTCCAGTTTATTAAAAGGTAACTGATAATCCAAGGAAATCTGGTTTGGAATTCTGGTTCTTTCTGGGAAAGAGGAGTAGGGGTACTGCAGGTTAGATTATAAGCAACCCCTATAAAGATTTATTTGGATTTCTCCAACACAAGGAAGAAGCAAAAGTGGGCTCATGCAAAGATGGAAGATGTATGATCTTAAGCAGGATTTTTTTTTCAAAGAGTGACCTCTATTTGGTTTTTTTTAGGCGCAAATACATAACTTGAGCAGAATGCTTCTCAGTCCTTATGGTATTTGTTTTCATATTTAATTGCTATCAGCAGATAAATCAGAAACTACCACAATATGTATATAATATACAGAAAACGATTTTCTGATTAATGTGCAGCAAGAGGTACACAGAACAATGAATGACCAAGGAAAGTAAATGTTTTGTGCTGACAGGTTTCTTCATTCCATTCTAAAGATGAAGGAGTTGCTTCTTCCAAGTTTCTTTCATCCATTTTTCAGTCAACTTGTCCTGTATGATCAGCACAACCAAGCAGACGTTTTTACTTTTCAAATAATCTGGACTGAGAAAGATCATATTTTAGGTTACTTTATCAAATGAAATTCAAGAATAAGTTGTGCTTCTCTGAAATTATCCAGATGCTAAAGAAAATGTTAAGTAGTCTAAAGGCATCACTATGTAAGGCAGTTATTGTGTGT
The DNA here is from genome assembly GCF_004798865.1 of Varanus komodoensis. Lineage (NCBI taxonomy): Eukaryota > Metazoa > Chordata > Lepidosauria > Squamata > Varanidae > Varanus > Varanus komodoensis. The sequence continues at coordinate 2,745,912 of NW_025336100.1, read as the reverse complement.
TTGTGTTCATGGAAGTTTGCTGAGCCTTTTCAGAATGTCATCATTCTCTAGGGTCTCTCCCATGTTTTCCAGGTAATTTCAGGGCTTTTTTTTTTTTAAAGATGGGGAAAAGTCACGTATTAAATTTCAAAGGAGAAACAAACTAGAATGATAGTCCTGCATAATCCATCTATATTGCAGCTATACCACATTACCACGTTGGGGTTGGATAACAATTTATATGTATAAAGCCACAGCAACTCCACCACCACCATGTAAAATATGCTTTCCCCCTCTCACAAAGAAAATAGAAGATGCCTTAGAAAAACAGTGAGTTTAATCAAGTATGTAGAGAAGGCCTAGAGCAGGGGTCCTCAAACTTTTTAAACAGGGGGCCAGTTCACTGTCCCTCAGACTGTTGGCGGGAGCGGACTATAGTTTGAAAAAAAATGAACGAATTCCTATGCACACTGCACATGTCTTATTTGTAGTGCAAAAAAACAAGAAAAAACAATACAATATTTAAAATGAAGAACAATTTTAATCAATATAACCTTATTAATATTTCAATGGCAAGTATGGGCCTGCTTTTGGCTAATGAGATGATGACATCCCAGAAACACAATGAGTATAAAACTGATACGATTAGGACCATTTTTGCAGAGAACAGTCATAGGCTCATCATGAGCACAGAGCTTATTTTCATATATGGTAGTGTGACCCACAGGGGATCGCTTTTTGGAAAGCAATGGACAGGCAGTGATGAAGCAATCTGTCACCTCCACACCACCTGTTTTGACTGCCATCTCCAATAGCAGCCAAATGACACTAATAAATCTGCACTCATATCAGTACACATCCATAGAAATACATGACGTGTGGCATCCTACATCAAAATTTGCATTACAATTTATTTTTCATGAGCAAAAACGAGGAGGAGAGATGGAGGGGAGCAACTTCTGAATCTGCTAAAAATTATGATTTTTTATTAAAAATATAAAACGGCTTTAAAAAAAGAGAAGCTCACTGAATATCCACTAGGTCCTGCAACCCAAGTCCATCTCTACAAATTATGTCTCTGCATATAGTTTGTAAAGATGGACTCGGGTTGCAGGACTTAGTGAATATTCAGTGAGTTTCTCTCCTTTTTAAAACCTATTATATTTTTTTAATTAAAAAATATTTGCTCCACTCGCTCGGGCTGCAGCAGAAGCCCAAGATAATGCCATACCACCCGCTGAAAGGGAGAGCATGACATGAGGGGGAGCCATGAGGGTGCACTCACCTCAGTTGAAGCCTTCCCAGCTTCTCACAACCACCCTGGTTCTGAGCCAGAGGAAGATCCCCTCGCAGGCGCTCACCTGGCTCCAGGAGGGGGAGCGGGAGGCTAGAGAGGGGGCCATGAGGAGGGAGGTAATGGCTGCTTTCCATGGGCTGAGGTGAGGGAAGGGGAGGGATGGGGCTGCGGCCAGCCGAGCGGGGCACCTCCTGCCTCTCCCCGCCATGAAGGGAAGAAGCATGCAGGCCATTCGACATCAGTTTGCCCTGAGAAGGCCATGGCAGAGGTGCAGGAGCCATGGCCCTGCTCTGCCTCTACCTGTCCGCCCACGGGCTCAGTGAGGCAGCCGCGGCTTGGTCCACAGCCTGGGACATGGCTCATATTTTTGTGGTTTAAAAAAATGGATTAACCTTATTACATTGGGCATTACAGGGAAATTTGATTATATTTTTCTTACTTTCTATCTTTTTTAGTGTCTTCGTCTCTCTTTCTTCCCACCGTCCTCCTCTCTTATGTATTCCCGTTCCGTATTCCCGCTCTGTATTCGGAGCCAACGCATGCATGCAATAGGGGGAAGAGCTGGCAGGTGCACAATTCATGCTGGCAAGATCAGCGGGGCAGCAGGAGCTAGCCAGTGCTAGCAGAGAGCGCTGGCGCACATGCAGTTGAAGGGAGCTATTACAATTTGGTGCATGCACCAGCTCTCTGCTAGTCTCCAAAACTGAAAGAGTTTCAGAGTACACCTGCACTGGCTTAGAGCTTTTGGACTTGTTCAGAGATCATTTTCTCTGAATGAGTCCAAGAGCTCTGAGGCAGGCTGGGTAAATGACTCCACGGGCTGTAGTTTGAGGACCCCTGCCCTAGAGCAAAGAAAACAAGCATTCATTCCCTCCAACTCAGCTGATGCCAACAATATTGCTCCATCCAGTTTTTGCCCATAGCACTGAGAATTTTAGGGTGAGGACCAATATAAGACTTTTAGAATAGCAGGACAATTTTGAAAGCATGTTCGGTACTTTCAGTATAAATGTATCTATTCCTGTCCAGAATTTAACATTGAAAAGACCAGATCTACAAGATTGTAGCTGAAGCCAACTATGTACAGTGCTGATTGTTGACATACATGATATAATCAAGAAAAATTATCCAAAAGTGACCAAAAACTGTGCACAGTACACCTGAAACTATGGGGGAAGAGGCAAGTATATTTGATTTGGCATGCATGTTGTAATTTTATGGCAAAGACAAGAAGTGAGATTTGCAAATTTTGTGATTTTCATACTAAGTCTACTAAGAGTGTGTGTGCATAACCCTTAACTTCTTTTTAATGTTTTTCTTATGCCTTTACATTGATCCCTCTCTCTTAATCCACACCCCCCACCTCAAGTTTCAGTTTGAATAGTGATGAAGGTGCGCAGGAGCTGAAAGACAGAGAATACAAACAGAATTTTATCTTCAAGAAAAGATGTTGCAGATATGGCTGTGCTTAGAATGCCAGCAAGAAATTATCAGAATTCTGGAAAAAATGTAATTTCCTGTCACTGCTGACTGGAAGTGTCCAAAGTTCTTACTGTAATGTTCATAATATAGTAGTGTAATTGCTGCAGGAAAAGCAATTGTTTACACATTTATGGATATAGAAATTCAGTAATGGTACTGCACAATAACATTATGGCTAACAGCCTTATCTGTATTTCTCTGCAGTAAAAGGCTGCTGTTTTCTGTTTTCTTTTAGCTACAGGAATGATAATTTGCTGATTCTCTAGAGATTTATATTTTGTAAATATAAGGTAGATACTTTCAAATGAATACATTATACTTTTGTGAAAGTTACAAACAAGTATGACCTGCATACTATATTTGTAGCATAAAACACATGCAACCTTTGCATTAGAGCCCAGTATACTTAGTAATCCAGTCCCGAAAGTAAGTCACTCTTGTGTAGACTCCTGGCTTATTTGGTTTAGCACACTCATCCCCCCAGCTCACAATGCCAACAAGATACCACATGCTTCTTGTATCAGGTGTAACCAATGGGCCTCCAGAGTCACCCTAGAAGAAGAAAAATGTAATTTTAAGCATCAAAAACAAGAAATTTTTCTTTCAGTGGCAGCAAAAGACTATTTTAAGGGGCAACATTAAGTTACAAACTCTTGAATTTAAGTCAATGTTAAAAGCAGCCTCAGGCACTTGCAATAGTTTTCACCTTGAGCCAGGAACGACACTGCACAATTACTCTGTGTGCTTTCATTGCTTCATCAGGAACTGAGCACACACAAGAACATTCAATTCCAAAGCTGGATCCTTATATAAACAGTGTTTGGCTTTTTACAATGGATAAGGAATCCTGTATAAGTGCTTAATACCAGTGTATGAGTGGGCAGCATAGCATGTGCCCACTCCACACATACTAATGAGGGCTGAGATTGGATTCAAGCCCCACCCCCCTCAAAACAAATAAACCAGTGTGATAAGTTTTGGTAGAGCCAATCATCCCTGGGGTGTCAGGTGCATGCAGACACACATGAATAAGAATGTTCAGGCAATTCACTAGTTCATGTGTGTGTGTTTCCATCAGAAGCTGTGAGAAAATGCTACAAACTAGAGGTGGGATATGTTTATACATACATTTTTATAGGAAACTTTAGTCAAAGAGTGGTTATATATACTATTTATTTAATTTCTCTATCACCCAACAACCAAAGCTGTCTGGGTAGTTACAACAGGGTTTACAACATTAGTAAAAGCAAGGTTTATGATTTTTTAAAAATGTCCAGTTAAAAACAAAAACTCAAAAATGTAGCAATAGCATGCTGGAGAGGCCAAAGGCCTATCTAAACAAAAAAGTCTTTCACATGTTGGCAGAGAGCTGGAGAAGGAGTTGCAGAGTCTGGACACAGCCTCTCAGAAGGGCCATTCCTGCTCACCCACCGCACATACACCATCCCAAATGTACCATAAATGGTGGTAAGGCATAAAGATTACCTTTATATATAAATAAATTTATAAATAAAGATTATTGCTGCCAAAGATCTGAAAATATGTTTACTGGTTATATATTCTGTGGTCCAATGTAATGAAATAAAATAACCATGGGCAAGCAAGTATGTTTTCCATTTTTTCAACAGGAAAATATACATGATTATACTTCTGCTTTATTCAATAGGGATAAAGAATGTATTGCCTTAAAGTGGGTAGTGTTGGGAAAATTCAGATAAATCCTGGTAGAAAAGCATTGCTTATATGTGCCTTTGTGTTATAAAATCAAACCTGCACCTTTCTTACAAGCAGCAGAATTCCAAGCCAGGCTACTGTTTAGCATTGCTGTTGCCTTCAGAAGATGGCATTCTTAGCTGGACTGAGAAGCTGTTGGAGGCTAACAGCTGTGTTCTCAACAGCTGCAGAAAAACTGAAACAATGGCATCCATTTGTTTCTGAATGAACCAACCAAAACATCTAGTCCCACTGAGGCAAGCCTCTCAGGAGTGTAGTTGTCAAACCACAATGGTTCCTCCATCAGACATATTTGCATGTTTAAAGACATATACCAGCTGACCTGGTCAAGAATCCCTCAGAAGAAATGGAGTAGCCTTCATAGTCAATAAAAGAGTAAGAAAAGCAGTAATGGAATACAATCTCCAAAATTACAGAATGATCTCAGTTCAAATCCAAGGCAAACCATACACCATCACAGTAGTCCAAGTCTATGTCCCAGCCACTGGTGCTGAAGAGGCTGAAGTTGACCGGTTCTATGAAGGCCTACAACACCTTCTAGAATTAACACCAAAAAATGATGTCCTTATCATCATGGGTGATTGGAATGCTAAAGTAGGAGGCCAAAAGATAACTGGAATAACGGGCAAATTTGGTCTTGAAGTACAAAATGAAGCAGGGCAAAGGCTAGCAGAATTTTGCCAAGAGAACACGATGATCATAGCAACACTCTTTTCCAACAACACAAGAGATAACGCTGCACATGGATATCACAACATTGTCAATACAGAAATCAGATTGACTATGTGCTGTGCAGCCAAAGATGGAGAGGCTCTATACAGTCAGTAAAAACAAGACCAGGAGCTGACTGTGGCTCAGATCATGAGTTCCTTGTTGCAAAAATTAGGCTTAAATTGAAGAAAGTAGGGAAAAGCACTAGGCCACTCAGGTATGACCTAAATCATGTCCCTGATGAATATACAGTAGAGGTGACAAATAGATTTAAGGAATTAGATCTGATAGATAGAGTGCCTGCTAAAACCATCCCAAAGAAAAAGAAATGCAAGAAAGCAAAATGGCTGTCTGAGGAAGCTTTACAAATAGCTGAGGAAAAAAGGGGAGCAAAAGACAAGGGAGAAAGAGAAAGATAAACCCAATTGAATGCAGCATTGCAGAGAATAGCTAGAAGAGATAAAGTTGCCTTCTTAAGTGTAAAGAAATAGAAGAAGACAATAGAATAGGAAAGCCTAGAGATCTCTTCAAGAAAATTGAAGATATGATGGGAACATTTCATGCAAAGATGGGCATGGTAAAGGACCAAAGTGGCAAGTGTTGGGAAAATTTGGATAAATCCTTTCTGAAAAGCATTACTCCTGTGTGCCTTTGCATTGTGGGATCAAATCCTGTACTCCTTCTCAAAACCAAGCTAAGTCACTGTTTAAAATGGCATTGGAATTCAGTTTACCAGGAAGTATCTTCCTAGCCTAGAGGGCTTCATGTGCCCTGGTCATTCAGAATGTCTAGAGTCTAGATAAGGGTCTGAGCTTATCATGAATACTTTCTCAGTAGCTTGAATGTACATGTCTAAGCAGACCTGGAGATGGGTTCAAGTTACTCATCTAAAGTGTCAATACACTGCAATTAGAAATATTGTAATCTCATTGTTTCTGTATGATTGACTGACATTCCTTTATCTGTTCTGTATGTGATGACCTCAGAATCTTATTTTAATGTCTGCATTCTGTCATCACTTGCCCTGTACCTGTGTACCTATAAATGCCCTGTAATGGTATTGAAGCTTGGCAGCAGCAGTTTACCTCTGCTTGCCCGATAATGCATTATCGTGAGTGTACTACGGGAACCTGGGTAATACAATAAAGCCTAGATGGTCTGGACACTTGATCTTTCCCACGAACCCGAGTTTTATTTCCTCTTCTCAAATTGAGATTCTGGGATTCTGACACAGGGACCTAACAGAGGCAGAAGAGATTAAGAAGAGATGGCAAGATTACACAGAACTATACAAGAAAGACCTTAATGTCCCTGATAACCATGATGCAGTGGTCGCTGACCTCGAACCAGACATCCTGAAATGTGAAGTCAAGTGGGCCTTAGGAAGTATTAGCAACAGAGCTAGTGAGCTATTCAAAATCCTAAAAGACAATGCAATTAAAGAGCTACACTCAATATGCCAGCGAATTTGAAAAACTCAACAGTGGCCACAGGATTGGAATGTTCAAACTACCACACCATTGCATTTATTTCACATGACAGCAAAGTTATGCTCAAAATCCTACAAGCTAGGCTCCAGCAGTATGTGGACCAAGAACTACCAGAAGTGCAGGCACGATTTCAAAGAGGCAGAGGAACTAGAGATCAAACTGCCAACATACGCTGGATCATGGAGAAAGCTAGGGAGTTCCAGAAAAACATCTACTTCTGCTTCACTGACTATGCTAAAGTCTTTGATTGTGTGGATCACAACAAATTGTGGCAAGTTCTTAAAGAGATGGGAGTACCAGACCATCTTATTTGTCTCTTGAGAAACCTATATGCGGGTCAAGAAGCAACAGTGAGAACTGGACATGGAACCACTAATTGGTTCAAAATTGAGAAAGGAGTTTGGCAAGGCTGTATACTGTTGCCCTGCCTATTTAACTTACATCCAGAGCACATCATGAGAAAGGCAGGGCTAGATGAATCACAAGCTGGAATTAAGATTGCTGGGAGAAATATCAACAACCACAGATATGCAGATGATACCATTCTAATGGCAGAAAGTGAAGAGGAACTAAAGAGCCTCTTGATGCGGGTGAAGGAGGAGAGTGCAAAAGTTGGATTGAACCTCAACATTAAGAAAACTAAGATCATGGCATCCGGTCCTATCACTTCCTGGCAAATGGATGGGGAAGAAATGGAGGTAGTGACAGATTTTATTTTCCTGGGCTCTAAGATCACCGTAGACAGTGACTGCAGCCAAGAAATTAAAAGACACTTGCTCCTTGCGAGGAAAGCTATGGCAAATCTAGACAGCATACTAAAAAGCAGCGACATCACCCTGCCAACAAAAGTGTGTATAGTCAAGGCTATGGTTTTCCCAGTTGCAATGTATGGCTATGAAAGGTGGACCATAAGGAAGGCTGAGTGCTGGAGAACTGAGGCCTTTGAATTGTGGTGCTGGAGGAGACTCCTGCGAGTCTCTTGGACCGCAAGGAGATCAAACCAGTCAGTCTTAGATGAGATCAACCCTGACTTGCTGTTTAGAAGGCCAGATACTGAAGATGAAACTCAAATACTTTGGCCACCTAATGAGAAGGAAGGACTCAATGGAGAAGACCCTAATGCTGGGAATAATTGATGGGAAAAGAAGAAGGGGACAGCAGAGAATGTGGTGGCTAGATGGAGTTACTGAAGCAGTCAGTGTGAGCTTGGGTGGACTCTGGGGAATGGTGGAGGACAGAAGATCCTGGAGGAATGCTGTCCATGGGGTTTTGATGGGTTGGACACAACTTTGCAACTAACATAACCTAACATTGGTATATGTGACTAGCAGGTTAGAAAATGTGTGTACATGGACTGTGATTTTGTAGTTGAATTAGCCTCTACCCAGTAATGCACTATTGTTAGTGATCGCAGGTACTGGGGCACTGATCAATAAAGTCAGAGAGGTTCAAACGTTTGATCTTTCCCACAGACCCAAGTGTTCATTTCCTCACACTTTGAAAATTGAGATTCTGTCAGTAGACAGAAAAACGTCTGTGTTTGTATCTGGTGGGTTTAGTTTTAGCATTTCCAGTATAAAAGACAGAGACCAGGTGTAGAAGAACTTGGGCAAAAGGGTGCTGTTAAACTCCTATCCCATTTGTGGGGATCCTTTGGGCAGATGTTTTCCAACAGTGTGAACAGAATGCTGGACTGGATTGACCCTTGGTCAGATTCAGCATGGCTCTTCTGTTCATTTCTTTAAAAGATATCATTGTATGATATGGACAGGCAAGGGAAGGAAAAATGTAGAGAGAAATGAAGAGACAAATGGTAAAACATAGGTAGAAAATGAAAATTGGAGTTCTATACATTTTTCCTGGGAGAAAGTCTCATTTAACTTAATGGAGATTAGTTCTGTATAGATATTCATAATTTTGTACTATTAGAAGAAAAAATCAAAAGAGAAGGAGGAATAAAAGACAGAAAGGAAAGCTAGAGGACAGGGCCTAGCTCACAAACTACAAGAAAGAATGTCCCAAATAGTATTGTTGCTGAAGCTGGCAGAAAGGCACAAATATTTGGCTCTGACTTCTGTGCTGCTTTTTGCTGTCCTACCATGATTCAGGCACTTTAAAAAGATGTCAGGTGCCTGGCCTGTTCATGTAGTTAAACACTGGTTCAGTACCACTGGCTTTCTTTTAATCTAATTTGATGTATTACTGTGGGCAGGGTAAGAATGGCTTTATAATTGTTGCATGGTATAGTCCAGAGCTGGCCAAACTGAGGCTCAGGAGCCATGTGCACCTCTCTGAGAGTATTTTTTGCAGTTCTCCACTTGCTGCTGCAAGTGCCCATGGGTGCCCACTTGCTGCTTGCCATCCCCTGCCACCACCTTCCACAGGCGCTTCTTGCCACTTGGTCCCTGCTTGTGGTTCTCAAACCTCTGACATATACTGTATGTGGCTTTTCTATTGAGCAAGTCTCAACACCCCTAGTATAGTAAGTTAGCATTCTGTAGAGTGGGTATCATTTGAAGACAGGAAGAAAGGATTACTCAGGAGTTCTGAGGACATGTGAGCCAAAACAGATGAGTGGGATCTACAACAGGTTCCTAATGAAAGGAATGTAATTTTCAATGCAGCATTACATATTAAAATGTGGTGTTTTAAAATATATCATTGATAATAGGGATCCTGAGAGTAATTATTAAATTTTAAATCAATTTTCTATTGCACTGTTTGAATGATGTTCACATATTTGAAGATTTTACCTCATCTGGAATATTCCACACTAGGTAAAAGTAGGTGCATATAACCTGCTTTACCACAGGCAGTATCACAATCTGCATTTATGTGTGTGTGGGAGGAAGACAGTAAAACACAGTCCTCACTATGGGTTGTACTGTGTTATTTAAGAAAATATTTGGAATAAGTTTCTACTAAGAATGAACCAAAACTTTCCATTTTTCAAAGCTGCCACTGTCAATTTTGCAAAGTTCTTGGCACCCAATAGCCACCATTTTTCTCTCAAATGTTCTCTTGGAATAATGCTACTCCATTCCTTCGAGATGGATTCTCTTTGGACGATGTGATGGTGTTTCTGCTTGCTGTCATCAATAAGGTTATCCAAGTTTTGTCACCCAGGAATTAGATTATGAACACAACTTCAGCCAACAGAGTTTAGTTTCTCATGGCAATAACAACACCAAATTTTAAAAGCTCTCTCTCTCTCTCTTTGGTTTTTTGTTTACTTTGGTTGTTCTAGCATAAGAGCAAAACTATATTGTGGGTTGCAATCATTGTAGCTGCTGAATACTACATGGGTTTCAGACTGTTACTCTGTGGGGCCTCCTTCTCATTTATTTCTTTATTTACTGTCTTTATTATTCTTTGTACTTTGATACTTTATTATGGCCAATGGCTGAAACCAACTTTACTGTTGAAACTCCAGAAGATATCCTCCTCCCACCTCCAGTATTAGGTGTGACAGAGCTATAAGATTCCTATCTTAAATGGTGGAAGTATGGTAGCAAGTATCATAACTGCAAAAAATAGTGCATGTAGGGATTGTAGAGAGGAAAATGGAGTTGGAAGGAACCAAAAGTCAGATGGAGATAAGACAGGAAGAAAGCTTTGCAAGATAACAGTCCTTACTTCTAATTAAGTGGATAGTAGTCCATGAACACATACCTTAAATTAACACAGTTATTAAGAGATACCACAAGATTCTTAGTTATTGCATTTATACAGAATGGACCTCAGTGTAGAAAGCTAGTATGAGCTGAGGCCTAGAAATGACCAGGAAAGGAAACACACACTCAGGACTCTTAGTAGTAAGGGCCTCAGCATCAAAAGGGGCCCTTGAGGAGGAATTTCAAACATTTAAAGCTGGAAAGAAAGTTTTCATTGCACACATTCTCCTTACATCAGCCCTATTTATTGAAGATTAATTTTGCAAGATGAGATTAATCATACCTGGCAGGAATCTACTCCTCCTTCCAGGTACCCAGCACACAGCATTCCAGGTGCTATGGCCCCGTTGTACACTTCTCTTCTATTGCAAGTATAGGAGTCTATGAGCTTTACTGTTGCTTCCTGAAGAACATTCGGGGTTTCACCTAAACAGAAAAAACCCTTTAGTACTTCCATTTATGTGCTGTAGCCTAAACATAGAAAAAAACCTCAGACAGGTGCCATTTTAAATAAACCACAATAAATCTGAATAAAGATACAACAAGTACAGTAGCAGCGATAGTAAACCTTCCTCTACTAAGAGTAATGGCAGCAGGTAGGGACATATGTGTTTGTGTATTCAGCTGGTATGCTTGCAAACCTCTAGATTGGGATCAGGACCATGTGTTTTACAATCTGGTTAGAAGTTCTATCAATAATGACTCCTTTTAGGGTTCGTTGAAAATGCTATCACTTCATAATTTGTAGCAAATTATGGGGATGTTGCCACAAGCACAAAAATAAGGACTGTAAACATGTAGAAGGAAGGATGCTAATTCAATTACTCATTCTAAGAAAATCAACTGGTTTGTACCATTCAGCATAATCGCTGCAACCCACCCTAACTTATTCAAACCATGGAAGTTTGCAGCATGTGCTGACAGCCATTTAGAATATATATCACCTAACTGGGGTTTGCCACAGTTTGTCATGTCATCCAGACCTCTGCAGCAGAGCTTGTTCCAAGGTTAAACAATCCCCAAATAAACCATGATTTTGTAATAACAATAATCACATAATGGGATATTGAAAATTGCCACTGGTAGGCAGCAAAACCCTCCATGGCTTCCATAAGTTGCAGTGGAATGTGGTGATCATGAAAACCTATGTCTTCTTTCTTTTGGGGGAATTTGATGCAACTTTGAGGCTGAGATGGTTGAGGAGAAGATAATCATCTGCATCATGGTGGTTCCTGACTCCTGCACTAGACAGGCCTGCACTAGCTCAGCTTAAAGTCTTTTGATTTCTAAGAGGTCCATCTGGTGCTGATATTATATGCTTTCTGCAGCCAGGACCTTCTAATTTACCCAGTATTTTAAAGTTTAAATTTTTAATTATTTTTCTATTACAGTCGTGTGTTATTAGTATTATTATTATGTTTAGGTTATTATGATATTTTTATAACATTGTATTTATCGAATGACTGTTGTAAGCTGTCCAGAGACACGTAGTGATTGAACGGGTTAGAAATGCTCAATAAATAAATAAATAAATAAATAAATAAATAAATAAATAAATAAATAAATAAGAGACAGTTGAAGGAAAGTTTCATATCAGCTGATTGCTGATTAACTGAAGGGGAGTGGCCTGATCAGCTAGCAGCAGTTATGTGGGTGGAGTGATTCATTCTGGTTCCTTACTCCTAACAGAGCAGAGCAGAGCAAGCTGCCCCAGCTGGTCTAGCACCTCTGGGATACAAGCAGCCAAGGTCCCAGGGAGAGCAAAGAGGAGTTCAGCAGGGGAGGTCCCTAGTATCCCCCCATTTGTTTCTATTCTTTATTTCACCTTAATTACCCCACCCCCTGCATGCGGTGGCACAAAAAATGCATCACACTGGTGGCCTGCAACAACTGCAACAGCTGCTCACTGTTGGGCCCCACCCACCTGGCAGGATTGGTGTGGCAGGAGGCTATCAGTTGTGTATTGGGGTCAGCACAATAGAGCACAATAGGGGACTTATCAGCCGCCCCAGGCATATACAGAGTGTTCTTCAAAGGATAGGCTAGCTGCAAGCCGCTCCACTTTTGTATCAAAATATGGACTAACCGCAAAACCGTCTCGCCTCGGTATCATGCCAGCTCGCTTGCGTAGGCTGTCAAAAACAATTCTCCCTTTGTTTGTAACAAGGTATAAATACTCCGTTGTCCCTCTAAAGGGTGCGGCACCCATCCCGTCCTTGTGGGAGAGTGTCGTCCCTATAGGAAATAAAAAAACCTTCTCTTAAAAATACCAACTGGTCTCTAATCTCATCTGTAAAACCGTGGGACATAACACTCACTAGTACCCCTATTTACAGGAAAAGGTGAGAGCATTGGAGCAGCGAGTATCCACCCTTCGAACAATAAAAGAAAGGGAAGGGTTTCTGGAGAGAGTGGAGGAGCTGCAACAGGTAAGTGTAGTCCAGAAGCAAGAAGAGCATCAGCAAGCTGAGGTAGCAGAGGAGAAGCCTGAGTGAAGAGAAAATAAGGAAACTTGCTGAAACAGGGTGTCAGACGCAGATGACCAAGAAAACACTCTGCACTAGTGGAAGCAGTGGAAGTCTCAAACCGCTTCAAGTCACTTGAGGAAGGGACATGTGAAAAAGCCACTGTGAAAGAACTACACGACACACTGGGTAACTCTGAAAAAGAGACAAAAGGCCAATCAAGCAAGGAAAGGGATAGCAAAGTTTGCAACAAAAGGAGAAGAGTGCTGGTAGTGAGAGATTACCACTTGCACAGGATGGAAAAATATGTATGTTGTGATGACTCAGAGAATCGCCAAGTATGCTTTCTCCCTGGGTAAAGATATAACCAGCAAGTTAACATAACCCTTGCAACCCATTGACAAATACCCCTCCCTTCTCTTCCACGTGGGAAGTAATGACATTGCCACAAGAAGTTTCACTGAAATAACTTTGAAGCTCTAGGGAGGAAAATAAAAAACACTGGGGCCCAGATAGTCTTCTCCTCAATCCTTCCAGTATATGGAAGAGGAAATGTTAGGGAAAGAAAAATCCTTCAAGTGAATGATGATGGTGGTGCCGTAAAGAGAGATTTGGATTCTGGGACCACAAGCTAAGCTTCCTGGAAGATGGACTATTGGCAAATGATGGGCTACACCTCACAAAGAACAGGAAGCAGATGTTTAGACACTACATGAAAAATTTCATCAGGAAAGCTTTAAACTAAAACCTATAGGGGAGGGAGATGTGCAGCATGGCATACCATCACCTGGCAAAGACTTATATATTTCAACAGAGAAAAAACCTCAAGCAGGGCCTAACACCAGTCTCCCAAAAAACGTAGGAAGAAAACCAAGGACATAACCAGAATGAACTTGAATATCTCTATACCAGTGCCCAGAGTATAGGAAGGAAACAACACGAACTTCAGCTCATACTACATGAGGGCAATTACAATCTTATAGGAGTAATGGAAACTTGGTGGGATGACTCACATGAGTGGAACTCTACAATTGATAGATGTAACCTGTTCAAGAAAAATAGAAAGGACAAAAAAGGAGGTGCAGTGGCACTATATGTAAGAGACGCATATATCTGCACAGAAATAGAGGAAGAGAAACTTAGTAGCTCCACTGAAAGCATCTGGCTAAATTTAAAGGGAATAAAAAATAAGCACAGCATAGCTATTGCCATCTGTTACCGACCATCCAGTCAAAAAGAGGACAAGGATGCAACCTTCGAAAAGCCACTTGCCAGCATTTCCAAGAAGAATGATGTAGTCATCATGGGGGACTTCAATTTCCCTGATATATGCTGGGAGACAAATTCTGCCAAGCATGGTCCCTCCAAGAGATTCCTGACATGTGTTGCCAACAACTTTCTCCAGCAGAAAATAGAGGAAGGTACGAGAGGATCAGCTATCCTTGATTTAATACTAACTAACAGGGATGGCCTGGTGGACAAAATAACAGCCATGGGAACTCTGGGGGAAAGTGAGCATGTGATACTTGAATTCTCAATTATGAAGGAGAGAAAGGGTAACTGGAGCCCAACAAGCATCCTGGACTTGAAGAAAGCCAACTTTAACAAACTCAGAAAAATGATAAACAAAGTGCCAATAGGCTAAACATGAGCCAACAATGTGATGCAGCCACCAAAACATTAATGCTATTTTAGGATGCATTAACAGAAATATTACTTCCAAATCACAAGAAGCAGCAGGTCCTCTATAGTCCTCACTAGTCAGACCTCATCTGGAATACTGTGTCCTGTTCTGGCACCAAGATTTAAGAAAGATGCAGGAAAATTAGAAAGGGTCCAGAGGAGGGCAACAAAAATAATCCAGGTTTCAGAAACACTGCCTTATGAGGAGAGACTGAGAGAATTGGGCATGTTCAGGCTTGAGAAGAGAAGACTTGAGGGGGGACATTATATCCTTCTATAAGTACTTCAAAGGCTGTCACAAAGAGGAAGGTCAAGATCTCTTCTTGCTGATGCCAGAGTGTAGGACATGGAATACTCACGTCAAGCTGTGACAACCCAGATTCAGGCTGGACATCAGGAACAGCTTGCTCATTGTCAGAGCAATATGACAGTGGAACCAGCTATATAGAGGGGTGGTGGGCTCTCCCACAATAGAGACCTTCAAAAAGAAACTGGACAGCCATCTGAGTGGGATGGTGTAACGTGGTGTCTTGCAACAGCAGGGGCTTGGACTCAATGGCCTTCATGGCCCCTTCCAACTCTCACACTCAAACCTCTACATGCACACAGACAGGAGTAAATCAGTACTGCAGCTTTTTTCCTGAATTCCAAGCCTGTTATTCCTACTAGCTTCTGATAATGTTGAACTTCATAGTCTTTTCTATCATTAAACAGAGGGAGGCAGGTGTAACAAAGGACAGGTTAAGGGTTCCTTGGGGCAGGAAGGGTTAACACTGGGTATTGAGGCCCAGCACCTCCAGCCAAGTGGTGATTTAAGGAAAACCAGGTGCAAGGCCTCAAGAATGATGGGAATGTAAATCCCACTGCTATCAAGCAGGGATGGGAATGTAAAAAGCCCTAAGTAACTATAAATTACTTTCACCACTCCAGCCCAACCCCAAGGCTAGAGATTTCAGGCCTTAAGAGTATATGATTCTCACCTGGGTAATGTCAGAAGATGTCACCCCATGAGTCTTCTGTTTAATCTAATGGTATAAAAGCAGGGAGCTGGAACAGATTGGGGTTTCTCTTTGAGGAGAAGTTCTCTGGTGCTGCTGGAGGCTCTGCTGAAAAATGCTGTGCTATTCTACAAGGAAGAAGGCTATGTTGGGTGCAGTATCCTTTATTAGCAGTAGGAGTGGCTATCTTTGTTATTTTTAGGCCAGGGAGGCCGCTGGTCTGGGGGCCAGCCAAACAGTGTGTCCAGTAAAATTGCTGCTCTCCAAGTCCCTGTTCCCTTACCTACCCTCATTGTTGTGTGTCTTGTATGTTGTAGTTTTTTAAGACCCTCTACCCCTATATTGTCTATTTTGTCTTTTAATAAATCTGTTTTTCCCCATGCTTGGCTTGTTGTGTGCTGAATCCGGTGTCTGGTCCCAGGATTTGGGAGCCCAGGGAAGCAGGGTAAGAGACTGAACCCTGCCAGCCACTGGGAGGTGGGGACTCAGGGGTGGCTGATTGTTACAGCAGGTAATTTGGGGTTTCTTAAAAAGGGCAGCAAATGGTTAGCTGCTGATGATGATTTTTATTCTTGTTATTGTAGTTCTACTGTCAGAGACAAGGTGATTGTTTGCCCCAATTGGCAACATAACTTGACCAGGTAGATTGATTTGGAAGGGGTTTCACTTACTTCTTAGGCAGTCAAACCTTGGGATGGCCCTGTCCTTTCTTCAGATCCTGGTTTGACTCCTATAAGCCACTCCTTTTAGTATTTGCCTTTCTAGCTTCCACTATTTTCCTTTAAACTTTCATTCCAATCCTCAGTGTTCACTCTCTCACACAAACTTTATATCCTTCTGCAATTGCCATTTTCTTCCTTATCCAGCATTCTCTATCTCTATAGCAACCTGCAGCTCTCAGCAGACTGTTATGTGTTCTGGTTCTGCCTCCTAGCTGGGTGCTCCAGTACAAGTTGGCTAATCAAAACAAAATCACCATCTCAAATTGTCTTATCAATAACTTTGTAAGCTGTCCTGAGCGCTTGGTGATAGGACGAGATATAAATGCCTGTAATAAATAAATACATAAATAAAACTAAATTGAAAAAATTCTATACTCTTCTAAGTGGATGCACTTACCATCATTACTAAGTGCTCCCCATCCTGTAATAACAGCATCTATATTATATGGAATAATATCATTTGAGTTTGGAAGGCAAACCCGATGAACAGCACTCGTAAACTCCACACCTTTAGCCAGCTGCACAACAGCAATGTCATATTCATGGGCTGGATACTCGTACTTTTCATGAACTATAATGCTCTTGACAAGCCGTACAATTAGAGGAGGGCTCAAATAAGTTCCAAAGGATACCGTCCACTTATTTGGATTTTTTGCCCTGAAAAAAGTCAAGAGATCATAGTGAGTCACAACATTACTGAACTTGTTCATATCTGAATCCCCAACAATGCCATTTTGATAGAGAAGCATTTGGTATACTCTCCACAACAGAAAGGCATTCCAGCACCTGTGAAACCTATTGCAATGTACCAGTTGGCATTATTCTGCTTTTCTGTTTTCCTTTTTAGTAGAGAAAGTAACATCCTACTACTAGTTACTATTGTCAGAAGACCTGGGTAGTACATTAGCAGTGTTTAGTGAAGACCCAAAAACCAATCAGGATCTGATGTGGGCAGGACATACACTTTTCAGGAGAGGTCTTATTTCCCTGCACATGCTGCCACTTATCCCTCTCCCTACTAATCTCTGTCACCATGGCTCTACTGATCCTTCACCACAGCACTCATGTTCCCAATCCATGTGTGCAACATGATGCAAATATGGGGGGAAAGGCTCTTGCAGAAGGCCTTTTGAAGGCAAGAGGAGAGTTTCTTAACTCTTTGCCTGTCCTCTAGTGCTTCCCTGCAATTTCCATCTCTAAACTAGGGATGTATGGCTGGTGGGAGAGAAGCAAAGGAATGGGACTGAGGGCCACCATGGAAAACTAGATCAATCAACTTATTTTCTAATAGATACATTGTTCAAAGACATAAAACTGGAGTAAAACGGGGGGTAAAAACTAAACAAAACCTGTACTCCTGTTGTTGCACTTCAGCTTTGTCAGCTGGCATTTAGGTCATCCTTTCTTAACAGAATGTAAGGGATAAGGAGGACCCCAGAAGGACCTTTGCTTGCCGTAAGCACAGCTATCATCCCAAGGACACTCTTTTTGTCACAAAGATGAAAGGCCCACTCAGGCTGTCCCTTTGCAAGTATCACCATTTCCATGCCTGTGGGTGTTGCCCAGTTTACAAAGTAGTGATGCCACAGCCTTGATGCAGTCGGGGGGTACTCTAGTTTCCCTCCCCAGATGCACCAGACCATGCTGCTGAAATCATGCCATCTCTCCTTCCATGCTGCAATCACCAAAAAACTACTGAAAACACTAGGCCCCTGGCCTGCCCAAGCAAGGGGCCACTGTTGGGTGCCTTCCCTCTCATAATAAAGGCTTTCTGTGTCCCTTGCCCTTCACCAGAAACAGCAATGCTGACTAGCTCTTGCCTGCAGGAAAGGGCTTCAGCCCAGGGAAAGGTGACTGCTTCTGAAGGTGCTTGGTTCCACATCATAGACTTCATTGCCCCCTTTCTCCCCCCTCCCCCTCCCCCCTCCCTCTCTCTCTCTCTTTCTCTCTCTGTGTGTGTACACACTGCAAGCCTTGAGAAGTCTCCTTCCTACAGTCTTGAAAACTATGTCTAGGCCCAGAGCCCAACTTTGCCAAGAATGCAGCTGATTTTCTCATCTTGGCATACCTTGTTGGAGAATGGAGCATCCTCAAATGATGTTACAGTTAACAGATCCATTTGCTGAGCTATTCCTCCCAAAATAGCTTATGCATCTGAAACTGTGTAACCTTCAAGAAATATGCCCTTGAGGTGTTATCTTCTTCATCTGTGTATGAGTGAGGATCTCTTTGGGTGTGGAACTTCATCTTACATGCTCTATATGTCAGTGTCTAAAGATTCATTAGATACAGTTTTGTTGGTCTTGTAGGATCACGAGTCTAATGAGAACATATCAAACAGTACCCCCTCAGAAGTGTATCACTCCTGCTTTGTGCTGTAGAGGGGCCATTGCTCAACAGGTAGAACACATACCCTGCATACATACTGTCCCAGGTTCGGTCCCTGGCATCAAGTGTTAAAAAGTTTCAGGAGATAGGAAAGACCACTGCCTGAAACCCTGGAAACATGCTTCCAATCAAAATAAGCAACACTAAGCTAAATAGTCAGATGTGATAGAAAGCAGGTTGATGTGTGCTTAAATAGGCAAGGAAGAGCTCTCTCTATAACTGTCATCAAAGTATCTCTCATGCTTAACTTTAAACTTTACCTAATACCACATGGTCTACTGGTCAAAACATCCATATTTTACCCTACTTGGGAACTTACTCTCTGAAGCAATGAGCTGCAGACACAAGCCATGTGTTACTGATTAATGTTGCACCACAACGATGGATGTTATTCCGCCGAAGACTGGCCTGCCAAGGCCATTCTCCAGAATCAAAAGTAGCAGTTCCTCCTGTTATTCTTGATGATAGTCTCGATGATGCTCTTGATATGTTGTATCGAAGCCCACAGACTGTTTATGTAAAAAAAAAAAAAGTATGCTTTGAGTGTTGTTAAATATGAAGTACATATTGGTTATAAAATATTTCTGACAAACAAGTCAAGTTGACAAGAGCACAATCGGCCCAGCTGCTACTTGGCATCCGGGTAAATGCCTGTTCTTGGGAGCAACAGGAAGGACATTCACTGTTCTTTGGAAAGTGTTTATCCCACATAGCAGGAGACAGAGTTATATGGTTAATCAAAGCCTCCCCTGGGGTGGAGACTCCTGAACTTCAAGACTGCAACCAGAAAGAGCAAGGACACACCTATATTCATGTCCACAGTGAACAGAAATGATGCAATGTAGCTAAACAGCAGCACAAATATGAAAACATAAAACTAAATCCAGAAAATGTATGAACAGACAGACTAGTAGAAAAGGAAAGCATCCTTTTTAATCTGAGAGAGGCTGGCGCTAACAGGGAGGGAAGGTGGGTGACATGTCCTACCTGGAGGATTCCCCAGATGAAGAAAACCTGTACAGTGAGCATCATCCAGGGGTTGTCGCTGCAGAAGACTGTCCTCCACTAGAGGAACAGCCAGGTTCCTCAAGAGCAGGAGGCAGAGGGAATAGGCCCCTTAGAAGAAGGAGTGCAGTGCTTCAACAGAAGTCCAAACAGGCTGAACAGGGAATTTTCCATGAAACAGCACTCTGACTTAAGCTGGCTATAAATTAGTTTTGACAGAGCTGCTTCTTGTGGCAAACAACAAGCACTGTTATCTGGATTCTTGGACTATGTTAAAACTAACTGGTATCTAGATTTCTGCCTTGTTTACTGGACATTCTTTTGGACACTCCCACCTGATGTGAAACTTCAGACATACACACAAACCATATCATACTCTTGGACTGTCCTGATTCTTAGAAAGGTAACACAAAGATTGGCCATTTGTGGGCACAGGGCAGGACAGTAGGATAGCAGATGCAGGATATAAATGAGCAGTATTCTTCAGGGTGATTTTTAGGTGAAACATTTCAGCCCATTCTGTAAAAACCTTCCTGCCAAAGGCAACCAAGGAAGGGATATTCCTCAGTTTGTTAAAGGGTTCTGCTTTAACAAGCAAGTAACACTTGGTAGTCAGGTTTGCACACAACAACCCCCAAGGTGTGTGTGTGTATTGCATATTCATAGTTTTGCCCAGATATACTGGAGCTCACTGTGGATTAAACAACCTCCAATGAGTCATGCCATGCAAACCAGCCCACAATGTTTCATAGATACTTACTGTTACTTCACTGTTTCTATATTTTTCTGTAAAGCATATTGTGAGAAGACTTTCTGAATGAGAGACTATACATTCATAAAATAATAAGGGAGACCCTTTCAAAATGGAGTAGAGGTAGCTGCACCCTTGAAAATAATAAGGTTATGCTCTCTTTTGGGGTGATTTCCCTCTAGCAGCTCTGCAAGGCCTTAAGCAGAAGTATTCCCTTCAACAGCTATCTCAACCTTTTTGAACCAGAGACTGAACCTCAGCTTATCCTGCTGTTTAATGCCAGGTCAGTCCAAAATGAGACCTTTCTCATCCATAATTTAATTGTGGACGAAAAGGCTGACGTGTGCACTACTGAGAGCTGAGTGGGAGGATGTGGAGAGGTCAGTTTCTTCCAGTTGTACCTTCCTGGATACTTGGCGCTGCACAAAGATCAACCTGAGGTCATTAGGATTGCTGTGGTCTATAGGAATTTTTCCTATAGAGAGGAATTCTGTCCCCCTCTCTAGGCTTCCTAATCATTCAAGTCCTGACTTTGAGTATTTGTATTTTATGTTGGGTATCAGAGAAAGATCAGGGATTGTGCTAAAGTATTGTCTATCCCACTACCCATCATACTCCCTAGTTGACAGTCATGGTCTCAGATGTGGAGTTGAAAATCCCTAGAATGATGGTTCTGGGGGATCTTGACTTCCAAGCTAAGGCTGCTGAATCTGGTGTGATTCTGGATTTCACAGCTGCCATGGTCGCCATGGGGCTGGCCCAACATATAAGAACACATGATTTGGTTTTCTTGTCTGGGTGGGAGGATAGTGATCTAAAAGTGAGGGAATTAACATTTATGCTATTGTTATGGTTAGATCACTTCCTACTGAGGATTAGAATCTCAATTACCTTTCCTCTCTTTGGGGGTGGAGAACCTATTAAAATGGTCTGCCCGTAGAGGCTAATAGATTCCAATGATTTCAGAGGACTCCTGCTGGTATGGAAGTTCTGGTCACTCTGTGGATTACAGAGATGATATGGGAAATAAACATAATTTCACCCCAATGCCCTTACAATGAGCAGAGCCCAACTACCTGCTTTGTATATACTTGTGCTGAGGGCAATGAAGAAAGGAAGACAGCTAGAGTGTGGGTAGAGGAAAACTTGCACAAAATCTGACTGAACGTAGGTTAATGGGAAGCCCATTTTGTGGCAGTTGAGGATGGCAAAAAGGGAATTCTTTTTTACCACCATCTTTCCAGTGTTGTCCAGCAGAGCATTTCCATGTAGTCTGTGGCCTGCTGCCATCTAGGCAAGGATAGAATGGGTGGAATCCTCATAGTGTGCTGTGACAAGTTTGTGCAGTACTTTGAAAATTAAGTCACCCAAATCTGTTATAATTTGAACATGTTAATTAATCAGTTCTGTAAGTATAGCTGTCCAGAGCACTGTCTGGTGCAGTTTTATTGGACAAATTTCTGTTGTCAAGGCCTCAGGATATGGACAAGGTGCTTGGCCAAGTCCAGTCAGCTACCTGGGTACATGACCTTCATGGATTATTACCTTTAATAAGAGGTATCAGAATGGGCCCAGAAGGTCATAAATGCCTCCTTTAGAGAAGAAGTGGCACCAGTACCAGCATCTTTAAAGGGAATGGTAATTGGAATACTCCTAAATAAAATCTATTCTGGACCTGGGTGATGTTAATAACTAAAGACAAGCAGCTAACATTCCCTTCCTAATCAAGGTGCTTCAGCAGGTAGTTGTAAATCAATTGTAAGCACTCCTGAATGAAATAGATTATCTAGATTCACTTCAACTGGGCTTCAGGCCTGGTTTTTGAAGAGAAACTACCTCAGCTGCCCTGTTGGCTGACCTTTGCCAGGAAAGGGACAGAAGAACTGTGGCCCTGTCAATTTATTTATTAATTATATTTATATTCCACCTTTAACAACAGCCCTGTGAAGGTAGGTTGGGCTGAGAGTCTGTGAATAGCCCCAAGTCACCCTGTGAGTGCCAAAGCAAAGTAGAGACTAGGACCCAAAATTGCCTGAGCTCTAGTCTTGAGCTCTTAACCACTGCACAACACTGGTTTTTCTTGGACCTCTCAACAGCTTTTGATTGCTTTGACCATGGTATCTTTTTAGATAGGCTTTCTGGGCTGGGAGCTGGAGGCTGTGCACTGCACTGGTTCCACTCCTGCTTGAACAATGAATTCAATAAGGTGGTGCTGAGAGATTATTGCCCCTTGCTTTGGCAACACTATTATAGGCTTCCACAGGGCTCAGTTCATCCCCATGCTGCTCAACATCTACAAGAAACTACAAGAGGAGTTTATTCAGAGGTATCATCAATATGCAGATGCCACCCACCTCTATCTACTAAGAAAAACTCATTTTCTGTTGTGGCACCCTGACTATGGAATGAACTTTCCAGGGAAGCATACCTGGAACCTGCATTGTACTCTTTCAAGTATCAAGTAAAGACTTTATTTTCCCAGGACTAATTTAAATGTGGCATTGTATTTTAAATCTTTGTAATGGTATATTAGACTTTATTCTTTCACTTTTATTTTATACTGTAATCCCTACTATTTAAATTTTTATACTGATTTTATACTGAATTTTATGTTTTAAATTGTTGTTTGTATGATGCTTCAGGTACGAGGTAGTATATAAATGAAATAAATAAATAGCAACTTATTTTATTGCTAAATGTTGATATTAAAATATTAACTGGAATTTTGGCTGACAGAATATAACAAGTTATTACAATGTTAGTCTAACTGGACCAAATAGGATTCATGAAAAACAGGCAGGGGGCTGATAATCTTAAATTGATAGTGGATCTGATTGCATTTAAAAAAAGGGTAGAACAAGCACAGCTGCCATTACCTCTCTGGATGAGGAGAAGGTAACTGATAAAATTTATTGGAAATTTATAATTGCCTCATTGAGAAATTTTGGCTTTCCTCCAGAATTTTAGAAATGAACATTGTATGTGAAATTCCCGAAGCCAGAGGTAGGTTCAATGGTGTTTAGTCTGGGTTTAAAAAAAAAAAAATACTCAACAGAACTTTTGGCTTTGGCCCCTTGGCAGAGCAGCAGAGGCACAGGCTGGGAGAGAGTGCTGAGAGGCCAGGGGACTGGCGAAGGCAAGGGAGGAGCTGGGCAGGGGAGCAGAGGGCCAGGAGCAGTGGAGAGGAAGGGGGGGCGGGGCCAGAGAGGCTAGAGGGGCCAGGAGGAAGTGGACAGGCGGGGCCACCAGCCTGAGGGACTGACAAGGTGTCGTCCCTTGTCTGTGTCCCTTAACTGCAGTCCGGGCTGTCCAGGGACTCCCTTCCCTGAGACACAGAGGTTTGATTGTTTGTTTTTGTTTGTGCTGTGCTGTGCTTTGCTTTGTTTTTCTTCCAATTTAAGTTTATTTCATCCTTGTGTGTGTGTGCGAGTGGGTTTTTGTCTGGGAGAACTGGGCGAGTGAGAGGAACTGCAGGACAAACAAGGCAGGGGACCAAGGTAAGGTCTCGGAAGGGATCCCAATGGCAGACCAGGAGATGGCCTTGGTGGGAGTCACAGGTGTTGCTGTCCGCTGCGAGAGCTGCAACATGTTCACCCTTCTCCCCCAGGAGAGGCAGGGATACACTTGCCCTCGGTGCAAGATGGTGACCCTGCTAGAAGAGGAGGCGAGGTGCCTGAGGGCCGAGAGAGCTCTCCAGGCCCCCCCGGAGCAGCCCTCCTCTGGACAGAGGGTTGAGGGAGAGACCACGGGAGGAGCAGCCGCAGAGACATGGAGGTATGCCACCCACAGGAGGAGGAGGCCAGCATGGCCTCCTCCTTCTCCTGGCACCAATCTGGAGCTGGGAAACAGGTTCTCTCCACTTGGGGATGCTGGGGCTGATGAGGCCTCGGGGAACCAGCAGGACCCCCAGCCTGGTTCAGGCCCCCCAGTAATATGTCTGCACTGGGCAAGTGTGGGGAGAGGATCAGGGCTCTGGGAGCAGGGTTTTAGAGATACTGCAAGGACTGACAGGACTCGTACAGAGAGGGACCAGGTATCAGGGAGGATGGGAGGAAGGAGGAGGCTGGGAACTCCAAGAAAAGGAAGCGGGGGGAAGGAGTTGAGGTGCATGTGCGCCAATGCTAGGAGTATGGGTAATAAGCAAGAAGAGCTTGAAGCTCTCCTGGGAATAGGGGGGTATGATCTGGTGGGAATCACAGAAACTTGGTGGGATGAAAGGCAAGTCTGGAATGTGAACATAGAAGGGTATCACCTTTTTAGAAAGAACAGGAAGGGAAAGAGGGGTGGGGGCGTGGATTTATACGTCAGGGAAGGGATAGGATGCAGTGAGATAGAATGCAGCACAGATGGGGATTCGGTAGAGGCAGTGTGGGTGAAACTTAGGAGTTTTGACAGGGAAAGAAACCTGACAGTGGGGGTATGTTATCGCCCTCCAGGTCAACTTGAGACCCTGGATGATGTCCTGACAGACCAGATTCTAAGGATATCTCAGGGGAGAGACACAGTAATTATGGGAGATT